>NC_133329.1:59934374-60139374 GCF_042186555.1 Aquarana catesbeiana
AATAACTAATATGGAAAAAGGCACACTTATCAGATTGCTCACCCCCTCTGATAGAACATTGATTACATTTTAGGGGGTTGTGAAATCCCAAAAAAAAATTACTTTAACAACACGCAGGAATTTAGGGATAACAAAGGCTACAAGACTGCAGTTGTCGCACTCTGCAGGTGCAGTTGCAAACCAGCTTACAGTAAATGAGGTAATGTCAAAAGGCATTCATGTTGCAAACAGTACACAATCACATGCAAGGGCAATTAATGAAAACACTTTGAGGCTTGCATATGATTTGATGATGGAAATCAGCAGAGCTTCTGCTCATTTACTAAAGCACTGGAACAAATGCACTTGTAGAGTGCACATGCATTTTGCAAAGTGCAACATAGATTTGCTTTAGACAAATCAACACCACAGAACATTCAAGCAAATTTTAACGAGGGTGGGGGTGGGGGGGTTGTGAAATCTAGCTAATTGCTAATTAGCAGCACACTATTTGGAGTGAGTTCAGGTGGGGGGGGGTTGTGAAATCTAGCTAATTGCTAATTAGCAGCACACTATTTGGAGTGAGTTCAGGTGGGGGGGGGGGGGGGGGGTTGTGAAATCTAGCTAATTGCTAATTAGCAGCACACTATTTGGAGTGAGTTCAGGTGGGGGGGGGGGGGTTGTGAAATCTAGCTAATTGCTAATTAGCAGCACACTATTTGGAGTGAGTTCAGGTGGGGGGGGGGGGGTTGTGAAATCTAGCTAATTGCTAATTAGCAGCACACCTATTTGGAGTGAGTTCAGGTGGGGGGGGGGGGTTGTGAAATCTAGCTAATTGCTAATTAGCAGCACACTATTTGGAGTGAGTTCAGGTGGGGGGGGGGGGGTTGTGAAATCTAGCTAATTGCTAATTAGCAGCACACTATTTGGAGTGAGTTCAGGTGGGGGGGGGGGTTGTGAAATCTAGCTAATTGCTAATTATAAGCACACTAAATACACTCCAACAAAATACATTCAAAATGAGTAGACTAGGTGGATATGTTCCATCACTTCATGCTGGGAAGGTTATTGAAGGAAACTATACATGCATGACAAAAAATAACAGGAAAAAATCCCAGCATGTGTGAGGATAAAAGATGGGGACATTGCACACTATATTGCAATGATGGGAAGTAGTGTTTGAAGCAAGAAATACATTACATTATCAAAGATTACATAAAAGAACATGTGATGCTAATAAAATAAAAATAGCTTACCTTAATATAGTCCTTCTGCAGGACCTGTATGATGGCAGAACAGGTCTCTGGGATAATGATCCCCAGAGCCTGGGGGGAGATGCCTGTCGAGAACTTAAGGTCCTGCAGGCTTCTCCCTGTGGCCAAATACCGCAAGGTAGCGACCAGCCTCTGCTCCGGAGTGATGGCTTGCCTCATGCAGGTATCCTGCCTGCTGATATAGGGGGGTCAGCAAAGCCACCAAACGATCAAAAACGGGGGTCCGTCATCCGGAGAAAAGTTCCTGAAATCCTCAGGATTATTCTCACGGATCTCACGGAGCAAAGGCATGTGACAGAACTGGTCACGCTGAAGCAACCAATTCTTGGTCCATGAACTCCTCCTCGCCCTGTTCATGGACTGGTCTTGGGCTGAAGAATAAACTACAGCACCAAACACATACAATGCACGAGCTCTACGACGAGTACGTACAGGTAACATGGCTTCAAAACGGTCGGCTGGTCAGAACGCACTAAACAGAACGCACTGAAGAACAGCAAGGCCTGTGAAGAACGACCTGAAAATCAGGAACGAGCGGCCAATAAAACAAAGATTTCTCAATGCCAACTGACCAAACGCACTGAAAAGCAGATACAAACCTCACAAGCACAGACTGAACAACAGTTAAAACGAACTGAAAAATACGAGTCTCACAAGCGCGAATCGTCTCTCACCAAACTTCTACTAACACGAGATAAACACGAGATTAGCAGAATAAGCCCAAAGGGTGTCGTACGGGCTATTGAACTTCCGTTTTATAGTCTCGTCGGACTTGGTGTACGTCACAGCGTACTAAACTGGCGTACTTTTGTGTGGTCGTGTGTGGGGCAAGTCCGTTCGTAAGAAAGTCTGCCCCAAGTCCGCCGAAGGTACGCCGGAAGTATGTCGGACAGACTGTCCGACTTTTGTAGCTGCAAAGTCCGACCGTGTGTACGCGGCATTACAGGTTGTGTTCCTTCCCCAGCCTGAGGAGGTAAAGGACAAGCAGCAGACCATCTTTATCATCTTTAATAAACATAAACCCACTAAAACATATCCGGCAACCAGGAACAGTTTGGCTGCTATATTCCATGTACTTGACAGTGAGTTATTTTTAAAGTTAGTAAAAGGTCGGAATGTAGGGCTCGGATCTTTGCATAAATAGCAGAAGAACCTGTCTACCTGAGGGGAAACTTCCTGGTACCTGTCTATCAAAAGATTGGAGTATAAATTGGTATGAGAACCTGAGAAGGGGAAAACCAAGAAGAAGACAAACCCACCGCCAAGACGGGGTATATTATTTTAATTTAGGGATTGTATGTGGCATTGCTTTCTATGTGGAGACTTCTGAAGACTTCCTCTCAGACGCAATTCACAATGCTATAGACCTGGCCATGAGTCAGTAAGGTAAGCAAGACATTTTTACGCTTTGTATTTCTGAATAAACACCTTGAGAGTTACACATAGATCACAATTTGCAATCTTTAAATTGTCCTTGTGCAGCCATTTTCAACCAAGGTTCTGTGGTTCTCTAGGGTTCCTCCAGAGGTTTGGTAGGGGTTCCTTGAGCTGTGAGCAATTTCTACCTCTCAGATACAGTATGTTCCCACAGGTCTCTGTAGGGAGGCATTGTTCTTAGTGATCTCATATGTAAGGGAATTTCTTTCCAATGACTTTTAGGATAAGGGGAGTCTTCTCCCACTGACCACCAATTTAAAGAGGAGCCTTTTCCCACTGATCCACCAATGAAAGAGGAGGCCTTCACCTACTGACCACCAATCTAATATTCTTTCACTGACCATCAATGTAACGGGGACCCCTCTTTCACTGAAAACCAATGTAAGGGGGGGCCTTCTCCCACTGACCATCAATGTAAGGAGAGTCTTCTCCCACTGACCACCAAGGTAAGGGGAAGTCTTCTCCCACTGACCACTAATGAAAATGGGGCCTTCTCCTACTGACCACTATTGAAAGAGCAGCCTTCTTCCACTGAGCACTAAAGAAAGTGGGTCCTTCTCCCAATGACATAAATATAAGGGGTAGCCTTCTCCCAATGACCACAAACTAAAAGTAGGCCTTCTCCCACTGACCACTAATAACAGGGACTTTTTCTCTCACTGACCACCAAATAAGGGGGGCCCCCTCACACTGACTGCTAATTAAAGGGAGGTCTTCTACCAATGACACCAATACAAGGGGGAGCCTTCTCCCACTGACCACCAATATGTGGAGCCTTCTCCACTGACCACTAATGAAACGGGAGGGCCTTCTCCCACTCACCACTAATGAAAGGGGATCCTTCTACCAATGACCACTAATGAAAGGGGGGGGCTTTTGTCAGTAAGACAAGTAAAAGAAGGCGCAGTACAAAATACCTTATATACCATTGCCTATGTACACAGGGGCAGGATCCATACAAACATATATATGACATATATATGGGTGGAGTAAAAAGTCATTCAAGGCAGCCGCCAGAAAAAACCAAAAAGCCAGGTCCAATGTACTAGAGAAAAACAAGGAAGAGGAGCGCCACTGAATATGTATCAAATTAAATTTATTATTAAAAACAATAGCCACTCACATGTAAAACTGAACTGTAGATCTCAGGTACATCTCACAACACAAGAAGGAGCGGAGGACTACAGGTGGCAACAAGTCCGGATGCACTGACATCACCTCTCATAAACTGAAGATAAGCTGCACTAAGCCAAAGTTGTATTCCAAAAAAAAACACACCAAGTACAGGAGAGCAGGGGGAGCCGTCTAGGGTGGTGTGGGGTTCCAGAAAAGGAAGGTGAGGGCGTCCAAGCTGGTACTTCAGTGTGTAGCGGTGTATCCCAAAGTCTCGTCCAGCGTCCGTGATGGAAGTGAAGCACGGCCCTGTGATCGGAGCCCAGAACGAGGCTTGGATCGCAAAACACAGTGGCGCCGAGCTGTGACGTCACTCCTGTGCGACGCGTTCCTGAAATAGCTCGCTATCGATGGAGGAGATAGCGGCACTCCTTTATTAAGCATAGGGGAGTGATACTAGACTGTGATATTATATAGTGCATCGGGGGGGGGGGCAGGATGGAAAGCATTAAACACACATTGGTAAAAATCAAATGGAACACCATACGGACATACAGTAAAATAGAGATAAAAAACACAGATTACATTGTTCTATGAAGCAGTAAATTTTACAAAGGCTAATCATAAGAATAAAGGAAAAAAGCAGGTATTACTGCGTGCATAATTGGATGAAACCAAAAGAAGCATTGGCCCTGGGAGTGAATGTATGTAATATCAAATGAGAGATGTTGGATGAGAAGGCTCATATGAAGTATACAATTATTTTAAATTAAAATTTATTTAAAAAAGTATATTACGGTTATGGAAAAAACATCTCTAGCTTGGGAGTAAATGGATGTGAGTGGTAATATAATGGTATAATCTAAAAAATAATAATGATAAATAATAGTAAAAAAATAATAATAAATAAAATAAAAATAATTTGCGATCCAATTTGCGATCCAAGCCTCGTTCTGGCTCCGATCACACGGCCGTGCTTCACTTCCATCACGGACGCCGGACGAGACTTTGGGATACACCGCTACACACTGAAGTACCAGCTTGGACGCCCTCACCTTCCTTTTCTGGAACCCACACCACCCTAGACGGCTCCCCTGCTCTCCTGTACTTGGTGTGTTTTTTTTTGGACTACAACTTTGGCTTAGTGCAGCTCATCTTCAGTTTATGAGAGGTGATGTCAGTGCATCCGGACTTGTTGCCACCTGTAGTCCTCCGCTCCTTCTTGTGTTGTGAGATGTACCTGAGATCTACACTTCAGTTTTACATGTGAGTGGCTATTGTTTTTTTTTTTAATAATCAAAATTTTTATTCATTTATATGATACATAATACATTAACATTCATACAACTTAATATACCCCTACTTCAACCCAAAATCCAATAACAAGACATCAATTACCCCATGTATCCCATTTAACCAGGGTAGAAAAAAAAAAAACCTTTCCCGTCCCTTTTCTCTTCCTTCTCTCCCTTTCCCTTAACAATCTTCCTCTTTATTAAATCTCCATCCACCCCTATCCTTATATTACTCCCTCTCCCCAACATACAAACGTGATTAACAATATTATATGTTATAAGTGACTTCCCAAAACTATAACACAGAAAAAAAAAAAAAATTCCCAAATGACATGTATTCATATTTATTTAAAATTAGTGATTTCCCCCTTATTCTAGTTTGTATCGTGAACCCCTAAAATTCGTAATTACATAATTTGTGCATATGTGAGAGAGAAAAAAAAAAAAGACTTTTTCCTTTCCCTTTCCCTTTCTTCCCTTCCTCTCTCCCTCTTCCCCCTTTCTTCCTTTCCCCTTCCCTTTCCTTTCCCTTCCCTTCCTTTAATCTTCTGTGATTCTTCCCCTCTTATCTTTAATATCACTTTACTCAACTCCTCCCCCCGTATCCAAACGTGCTTAACTAAATTTATAAAGTAGGGTTTCCCCTTCATTCAATACGTGTCATAGATCACTATAAACCATAATCAATAAATTGTGCCTTCTTTCCCTCCCCCCTTTCTTTAGTATTGATTTACCTCTACTCTTCCCCCCGATGTGCAAACCTAATAGACTAAATTATACAGTGAAATCCCCCTTCTTCTGAATCGTGTTATAATCATTTTAATCATTATAATCCCTATTTATTTAATAAGAAGAGAGAAAAAAAAAAAAAAAAGGGAAAAACAAACCCCCTACCCCACATCACCCTCACCACTCAGTGTTAATTAGCGGAATCAGGGTAAATGGAAGACAAAAAAAAAAAAAAAAAAAGGGAAAACCCCCCCTCGGAAAAATGAGACCATATATCCATACATTATCTTACCCCCCACCCCCTTTACTTAATTGGCATTGGAGAAGTCACGTTAATGTTTAACTCTTTCTTTCTGGGTTTATCTTATTTTTTAATGACTATACCATTTCTACTTCCATTATCCATTATTATTTCCCTCTTCCGTTATCTCCCTGGCGCACTGTTCCCATTTTGCCCATATAATTTCAAATTTCTCTTTTTGGTTTTTGACCACATGAACCCACCTCTCCGCTTCCTTTATTATGTTAACCTCATTTCTCCACTCCATGACTGACGGGCTCCGATCCTGCCTCCAGTACTTCGGGATCAGTTTTTTTGCTGCGTTTAATAAGTGTGGGGTTATGCTTTCCCTATACTTTTTGACAGATCCAGGGTTCCCATGGAACAAATATTGTATGGGCCCGAATTCCAAGGATTCCACTGTTAGTTTCTCAATCCATGGGGCCACTGATTCCCAAAATGATTTAATTATTGGGCATGTCCACCAAAGATGGAGAAATGTTCCCCTCTGTCCACACCCCCTCCAGCATCTATCGCTAGATGCTGAGAAGATTTGTGCTAGTTTTACTGGTGTCCTATACCATCTTGCCAGGAACTTATATGCCATCTCTTGTACTTTTGAGCTTATGGATGTTGTGAATGTTAACGATATCATTCTATTAATTTGTTTATCTGTCCAGATTCGGCCTAGCTCCCTCTCCCACTCTTTTACAAAGTATGGGGGTGTCCTTTCTTGTTCCCTTAAAATCATTCTATACATTCGAGATAGCATATGCCCAGATTCTGAAGTCTGTACACACTGTCTCTCAAATGTTGTGAGTGAGTTCATGGGTCTTAATGGTTTAGATTTCTTGAGAAAACTCTTCATCTGGTGGTGTTTCCATTCTGCCATTCGTATCTTACCGAATTTCATGACCATTTCTGTCAGTGATAAAAGGGCTCCATTGGGAGCAAACTTGCCACATCTAGTATTCCCATCCTGGCCCCATGCCCCCAGACTTCCCGTCTCCTCCCCCGGGGGGAACCAAGGAAATCCCTCCAGAGGAGCCAGAGGGGAGGTCTGGGGGGCATATCTACCCTTACTATTCACTCTATCCCATACTGCCAATGAATTCAGGGTCATCGGTGATGTCCATTGTGACAGCCCCCTCAGTGACCCTTGGATCCATGGTGCTCCTGCCAGATTTCTCCCCACCATTGACATTTCTGCCTGTACCCATGGTTTCCTCTTTAGGTCCTGGCACCAGTCTACTATTCTTACTAAAGTCATCGCCTTATAGTAGGAAGATATATCCGGGAGTCCTAAGCCTCCCTCACCTCTGCTTCTTCTTAGAATATCATAGGCTAATCTAGGCCTCCTATCGTTCCATACAAAGGACACAAACAGCCTACGCACTTGCTTAAAAAGAGTCACTGGCAACTTGACTGGCACTGTGCGCAGTACATAAACCATTCTGGGCAGTATACTCATTTTTATGGCATTGATTCTTCTGAACCAGGTCATAAATTTACCCTTCCATTGCTTTAGCTCTTCTGTTATTTCTTTCAATAGTGAGCAATAGTTACGTTCATACAATAGTTCATAGTCTGCGCTAATTTGTACCCCCAAGTATGTCAGTGACTCCTTATTCCATATAAATGGATACATCTCTTTCAGTGACCTCTCCATCTCCGCTGATATATTACTAGGAAGGATGACTGATTTCTTAAAATTAATCTTGAAACCAGACACCTCTCCGAATCTCTGTACCTCCGCCATCAGTGCGGCTATAGATGTCTGGGGAGCGGAGAGAAAAAATAACAGATCATCCGCATATGCTGCTACTTTATGTTCCATATGTCCTATGTACGTCCCCACTATCTCCTCGTTCTTTCTAACTCTGCGTAGGAATGGTTCCATCACTATCGCAAATATCAAAGAGGACAGTGGGCACCCTTGCCTAGTACCGTTTTGTATGTTGAAGCATTCGGATACTGTCCCATTGACTTTAATTCTTCCTCTTGGTTTCCCGTATAGTGACATGATCCATCCTAGCATTTTCCCCCCCAGACCTACCCAGCAGTACCTACCCAGTACTGCTCTCATAAAGCCCCAGTTCACTCTGTCGAAGGCCTTCTCGGCATCCATCGACAGAGTGATACCTGGGGCTCTATCCGGACCATGTCGCATCCAATGCAATACATGGAGAGCGTGGATGGTATTGTCCCTGGCTTCCCGTCCTTTTATAAACCCTGTTTTGATGTACCAGATCACCTACGTATTCCCGAAGTCTTGAGGCCAGGATTTTTGCCAGTAGTTTTGTATCGGAGTTCAGCAGAGAGATAGGCCTGTAGTTAGCACACACCTGGGGATCTTTTCCCTCTTTTGATAATACCGTTATATATGCCAGTAATGCTTCTGGAGAGAGTGGGTTCGCAGCATTAATGGAGTTAAAATAACTGCAGAGTGGTTTTACCAGAACTGGGAGAAATTTCTTATAATATGAGTTTGTCAACCCGTCTGGCCCTGGACTTTTCCCAGATGGCAGGGTTGCTATCGCTCTGCTCAACTCTTCAACCGTGATTGGACGCTCCATATCCTCAGATATCTCTTTAGGTATTGTAGGCATGACAGCGCTCTCCATGTATTCATCTATCTCATTCCTCCTTTGATCCTCGCTTTCCCCTCCCTCAGATGGTTCCGTTTTAGCAATGTTATATAGTGCTTCATAAAATTTACCAAATTCTTTAGCTATAGCTTTTGTGTCCAGTATCTTCTTGCCTTGCACTAATAAGCTATGCACGTGTCTAGAGTTCTGTTGTTTTTTAAGTTGTTTTGCTAACAGCTTTCCACATTTGTTTCCTTGTTCGTATGCTCTGTTAGCAAAAAACCTGATCTTGTTCTTTGCTCTATATTCTAGGCATTGTGAAAGCTCTACT
Source organism: Aquarana catesbeiana (assembly GCF_042186555.1). Taxonomy (NCBI): domain Eukaryota; kingdom Metazoa; phylum Chordata; class Amphibia; order Anura; family Ranidae; genus Aquarana; species Aquarana catesbeiana. The sequence continues at coordinate 59,943,401 of NC_133329.1, forward strand.
CGTAAGCTTTCCAAACACCTACCATCTGTTTGGTTGAGATTTTCCTTATGCTTTATCTCTAGGGCCTTAATCTTCTCTAGTAGTTCCTCTATTGTTTTTAATAATAAATTTAATTTGATACATATTCAGTGGCTCTCCTCTTCCTTGTTTTGGGCTTTTGTCAGTGACCACCAATATAAGGGAGAGCCTTCTCCCAATGACCACTAATGAAAGGGAGGCTTTCTACTATTGGCCACTTATGATAGATGGGCCTTCTTGCACTGAGCACCAATATAAGGGGATTCTTCTACCAATGACCACTAATGAAAGGGGGGGTCTTCTCCCACTGGCCACTAATGAAAGGGTGCCTTTCTCACTGGCCACCAATGTAACGGGAATTCTTCTCACAATGACCACCAATGTAAGGGGGAGTCTTCTCCCACTGACCAACAATGTGAGGGGGAGTCTTCTCCCACTGACCAACAATGTGAGGGGGAGTCTTCTCCCACTGACCAACAATGTGAGGGGGAGTCTTCTCCCAATAACCACCAATAAAAGGGGGGCTTCTCCCACTGACCATCAGTGTAAGGGGACACTACATTTCATTCCAATGTAAGGAAGCACTACAATGCCTCCCAGTGTAAATGGGCACTTCACTGACCACCAATGTGAGGAAGCACTGCAATGTTCATAATCTGTTTTTCTTTTCTGGCCATTATTATTAGAATTACTGATGAGCTGAACATACCTGGGTTTGGTTCAGAGAAGGTTTGGCAAACATTTCTAAAGTTTGGGTTCAGAATCTGAAGTTGATTGGGATCGAATGTTAAAAGACAGGAATGTCTATTTTCCAAGCTAACAGGCAAGGGATTGTCAAACAGATGGCATGGGCACTGATCTGTGGGGAAACGTGCTGAAGCAAAAAAATTGTAAAAACTCAGTTTTGCCGGGAGCAGAAATTTTAGTAATGATTATAGTGAAGCATTGGGGATTCCCTGCCCCTCCCTGTGTATACAACCTACTATAGCAACACTGACATTTACATAGGAAAAAATTATTTAAATTGTCAGCTAAATAACAGTGCCCAACCGCTTCCATGTCTTTGTAATCAAAGAGGCCGAGGGAATTCATTAATCTATAACACACCCTTATCCTAGATACATTTTAATGGGGGGATCCCCACAAAAAATTCATTATTTCATAACGGGCCTTTCAGGTCCAGTGTAAACTTTAAGGGGAACCCCACAAAAAAAGCATGAGATCCCCCAAAGCAAGAGGGGAACCCTATGCAAAAATCAAACATGTAGGGCTACCCCCACAAGGGCCGCTGGATGTTGCTTGTCCCCATTGGTTGCCCTGACCTTGCAAGCTCCCCAACACCTCTGACACTCTCTGGGTTCTGACATATTTATAGCAGACATAAAATGCGAAGACACCAATAGTTAGTAATGTATGCAAGTTAACTACTGGGATATTAAGTCAAACAGACTATAACGGACACGGGTGTAAGTTGAGAGATAATTCAGTAAAATGAATTCACAGGAACACACAAAGAAATAACAATAACAGTAAGTCAAATGGTTACAATGAATTGGTTGGAAAAAGAATTCATGGCCCCAAAACAAGAGGGGGGAAGAGGAGACTTTTAGTCAGTCCACTCCCTCTAGGCCCTGACGCCACAAGAAATAGGGGGTAAACAATATAAAAGGCCTATGACCACCAACATAAGGAGAGGCTTCTCCCACTGACCACAAACATAAGGGAAGCCTTCTCCCACTGACACCAATACAAGGGGGGGCCTTTTCCCAGTCACCACTAATGAAAAGGGGGTGGGGGGGGGCTTCTCCCAATGACCACCAATATAAGGGGCAGCTTTCTCCCACTGACCACTAATGAAAAGAAAATTTTCTCCCATTGACAACTTGATAGGTGGTCCTTCTTGCACTAAGCCCCAACATAAATAGGAGCCTTTAACCACTGACCACTAATAAAAGAGGGACTTTCTCCCACTGACCACCAATGTAATGGAGATTCTTCTCCCACTGACCACTAATAAAAGAGGCTTTTTCTCTCACTGACCACCAATATAAGGGTGGCCCCCTCACATGGACTACTAAAGGGGGGTCTTCTTCCAATGACACCAATACAAGGGGGAGCCTTCTCCCACTGACCACCAATGAAAGGGGAGCCTTCTTTCACTGACCACTAATGAAAGGGGGGCCTTCTCCCAATGAGATAATTAGAAGGAGTTCCTATTTAATAAACAGTAATGTAATGGTTAATAAAATATATTCTGTCACAGGTTCTGTAAGCAGAGTCTCATTTGAAGCAAAGAAGGTCCTTGGAGTGTGGGTACTCACAATCTTCAGCTAGCTATGGTGGGACCCAGAGATGTTACAAAGCAATGAGGCTGAATGTAAAAGGTGTTATATTTTCCCACCAAAGACCCTCCAATTGGTCAGGTGTAATGGTGTCTGCATGCAGTGTCCTTGAGAACAGTGTCAGAGATAGGATGGGTTCGTGCCCACTCACCAATCCTATCGATACAGAGTATCTGTGAAGAAAGAAGTCCCTATGCAGGCTCTTAAATGTCCGTAGTGAGGTGCTTGACTGGCCTCCTGTGGACTCCGGAACTCAGCAATGACCGCATGGTTGTGCATGAAATGTGGACCTGATCAGCAGTGCAGCGGATGCGGTGACAGCCAGCCTGTGCCCAGCGATGCAGCCCTCAGGGTGAGAGTTCCCAGCTCTGCCTAGGCCACGGTTTCCAACAACAGCATCTGGAGTGACAGCCTCTGGCTCTTGAAGTTTTGAAACCTGTATCCCAAGAGCCCAGAACAGTCTAATTTATCTGGAAGAGATTATGGATGATGCCACGCAGATGGCTGTAACTGAATATTTAGGAACTACTGCCCCTACCAATACAACCACCTACGTGGAGTATAAAAATGCAAATATGAAATTTAAGTGTAGGTATGGCGCTGTTCAGGTGACACAACCCCTTAGGGTCTGGGATATGCCAATGCTGCACCTCCTTTGCAGATGCAAAGTCTAATAAAAATCTAATGTAGCACCTGTTAGGAAATGTAGATTGTCTAGGGATAACTCTGCATAAGGTGTACCTTACAATCCCCAGAGACCTGTGAGATTAGCCCATTGAGACAATGATAAAAAAACAATGACACAGTCTCTCCGAGCAAATGTAGAAGTCTTTATTCTGTCTCAATTAATATAAAGGGGGCTTTCAGAGGGTACAGCCCTTTTTACATAATTACAGATTGTCCAATGAAATAAGAAGACATTTTATGACAAACCGAAACTCAACAGAAATATTCATTACAACCTTATTTCTGAGAAATCACGTGCTTTACAAGAAATGTGACACAACTTATGAGAAACGAAAGAAATATTCATTACAACCTTATTTCTGAGAAATCACGTGCTTTACAAGAAATGTGACACAACTTATGAGAAACGAAAGAAAGATATCACAAATAATGAACAGTACGTGCAGCTGTCTGTGAAATAGAGTACAGGATAAAACGCAAAATGGAAACTGAATATTGTAAAATGGATGTGGTTAAGCTAAATATGCCTTCATCTGATCTCTACATTCTATCCAGTGTTCTAGTACTTCTTTGGGATTGTAGCATAGATTGCTTGATGATTCTTCATGCATGTCATGTAGGATAGAACCTTATCATCAGGAGATTGAATGCGTGCAATTATGCAGGTACAACACTTAAAACAGAGGTAAAGAATCGGAGCAAGGATAAATATCATAACAATAACAAGGACAATGTCTTTTAACCATGAAAATACACCTCCAAACCCAAATCCTGTATTGTCAAATAGACTCCATGTTTTAGCAATGTCCCTAGCTTCCAGCGGGAGCTGGCCTACTTCTTTTCGGTGTTGTGCAATAATATCATAGTAGTCAGGCACCTTAGCACTTGTGTTAGAGATCCAAGTACAGCATTCGTAGTCCTCAGTCATTTCACATAAACCTGTGAGAGCTGCACTCATGCTTTCTATAGCTAACTCATGTAGTTCTAGCTGTTTTCTAATTGCTCTAGTTTCTATGTTTAACATAGCAATGTCATCTGAATTCCTCTCCATTATCTCATCCAATATACTTGAATAATTGTTCAATCTTTTCATCATGTCTATACCCCATCCTGTCCAAGAAGGAAACAATGCCCAGGCCATATCTTGTTTATAGAACAATTCCCTTTTGTCGCGGTGTTTGAGGGGGTATCTGGGGTGTATACTGGCCTCTAGATGTTAAATATTGACCTGCTACAAATGGTGGGGTTAGTTTGTGTCTCATTCCCTAAATTAAAACACCAATCAGGGGAATGACTTTTACCTGCTATTGGAAAGGTAACAGTGTTGTTTATGTACAGAGTGGATATGTTAGTTAAGAAGACAGGAGGAGTCTCGTTGAGGAAGGAGGTAATATTTAAAGGTACAGCAAAAAGGGGAATTTGGGCAGTGCTAGGATGTAATTTGCTACATATCCAACATTCTTCATACCGTCATTTTTGAGCATAAGCATACTTAAATTTTAGCAAAAGCATCTTATCAGTAAAACTATCTCCAATCTCTTTCTTTGTTCTAGCTTGTGTCACTGTAATGTTCTCTTGTGTGTGTGTGTTCCCACAGATACTTTAAATTGCACCCAAATCTTCAGGGTGGTAGATACAGTTAGTGATGATCCAGGTGGGCAGGAACACTATCAGAGAGATCAGGATCAGGAGGCAAAATGCCTTGCCAGAAGTCTGTGGTGAAGTAAGCAAGGTCAACTTCTCTGGCCGGACCTGCTTTCCCAGGAACTCCTCCTTCGTCTGCTTGGATTTCTGCTTGAGGGAATCCTTTATCCAAGATCTCCTTCCTGCTCCTGGGGCTTTGGGCAACCTTTTTCACTCGGCTGGCATGGATCCAGGACTGGCAATTTTCCACTAGGATGGCTGTTCTGGTCACTGCAACCACTGTGGTAGGAGGTCCAAAGGGATACTCTTGCTTCTTATTTCTGTTCAGCTGTTGGACCACCACGTTGTTTCCAACCTTGAAGGGGTGATTAGCTTCCTGTGAAGAAAAAGGAGAGGTGCGAGCAACATTTCTTTCGACTGTATCCAATGTTTCAACCAGTTTTCTTACATATTCTTCCTGTATTAAGTCTAAATCTCCCTTTTCTATCATTAAAGGTGCTCTGGCCCATGGGGCAGGGAAAGGTCTACCCATCAAAACTTCAAAAGGTGAATACCCTGTTGTTTTGGAAGGGGTCATTCTTATTTCTGCCAGGACTGCTGGGAGGACCTTTTTCCAGTTGGCAAAGGTTCCTCCTGTGGCCTTTCTTATCTTGTCTTTTATTGTTCTGTTCATTCTTTCTGCTATCCCTGAGCTTTGAGGGTGGTAGGGAATGTGAAACTTCCATTCTATCTTGAGAGTTTTTGCCAAGTCCTAGCAGACCCTGGCCATGAAAGCTGGACCATTGTGTGAGTTTATTTGAAGTGGGCATCCCCATCGAAGAATGATTTCCTGAGGGAGGATCCTCACTATTGTTTGTGCATCTTCTTTTGTGGTCACGAAAAGTTTGACCCATCTTGAGAACATGTCCACAATTACCAAAAGATATTCCTGTCTTTTGCCTAGTTTGGGCATGTGTGTGAAGTCAATCTGCAAATGTGTAAAAGGAGTTGTTGGATATATCAGGAGTTCATGTTTGGCCTTGTGTGTGATGTTTGGATTGTTCCTGATACATGTAATGCATCTTGATACATAATCCTTTACCAGCAAGATGCATTCTGTGATATAAATATCTCTACTCAGAAGATCAGCCGTGACCTGTATACCTGCGTGGCCTATTCCGTGGTACTGTGAGATGAAGAGTGATGCACTTGCCGTTGGTAAACATGGTTTCCCCTCTTTGCAGATAAGATCTTTCTGCACACCCTTTTTATCCCAGTCCCTTAACTCATAATTTGATGCATAATCCTGGAGATCTGTAAGTTACTGTTCAAATGGGGATAGGTCAGGTATCAGCATAGCCATTTAGGTGTCTGCGAGATAGCAGCTTGTTTAGCAGCAAGGTCAGCCAGAGCATTTCCCCTGGCTATCTCTGTCTGTTGGCCTGTGTGTGCTCTGCAGTGTACTATAGCCAGTGTTTTAGGTAGCTGGATAGCAGTAACATTACCAAAGAAGAATGTGAAATGTTCTTTCCATCTGCTGTCACGAAGCCACGCCTACTCCACATCACACCAAAGTTGTGTACCACGCCGTACCCATACTTTGAGTCAGTGTAAATGTTTACGTCTTGACCTTCAAAGAGCTGGCATGCTCTAGTGAGTGCAATTAATTCAGCAGCCTATGCTGATTGATATGGGATAGGCTTGGCCTCAAGTATAACATCTGGAAGCTGCACAACTGCATACCCTGCATGGTATGTGTGATCATTAGGCCTAGAGCAAGAACCATCCACAAAAACATTCTGTGTGTCTGGTAGTGCTGTTGAAGATAAATCAGACCTGGGTGATGTGTCTTAGTGAATGAGGTTTATGCAGTCATGTTGTGGCACAACCTCATCCTGTTCTGCTTTTAATCCTAAAAGGGCGTTTAAAATTGGTGCTGGACCTGCAGTGGGAGAAGCATATTTGATGTGCAATTTTGGATTGGACAGCAAAATCACCTCATATCCGCTCAACCTCTGAGCAGACATGTGCTGTGTATGTACATTTTTCAACAGGATTGACACATTGTGGGTGGTGTGAAGTGTGGTGTCGTGTCCCAGAGTGAAAGAAGTGGCCATCTCAACCACCATCGCACAGGACTCTAGAGCTCTGAGACACGCGGGCATGCCCTGAACCTGCACCGGGACATCTTTGAGAAAAAAAACTACATGGTGCAGTCTCCCACCATGTTCCTGGGCCAGTACTCCTGCCATGGTTCTGCAATTTTCCCTGGCAAACAAGTTATACATTTTTCCATATTTCAGGGAGGCCGAGGCTTGGGCTGGTAACCATTGCACATTTCAACATGACAAAAGCATTTAACATTTCATCAGACCATTTTACAGTATCAGACATTTCAGAGAGGGTTGCCTGTCTCAATATATTGTCATAGAAAGAACAGTCAGGTATCCATTGGCGGCAGTATCCAATCATTCCAAGAAAGGTAAGCATGTCCTTCTTGGTAAGTGGGCGGGGCAGACCCACAAGAGCGGCAGCTCTTTTGTGACTGACTTTCCTAACTCCCGGAGACAGCACAAACCCTAGGTACTCAACCTCCTGTTTGCAGGGGGGGCGTGACCGGATGAGGGTGTGGGTGTGGATGGAGTGTGGAGCAGAGCGTGTGGTGTGCTGAGAGCCTCTCCACCTTGCCGGTTACCTGCTGATGTTGGAGGGCTGGAGCGTCTGGTCGGCTGTTACTGCGGGTGCCTGGATCTCGGCGTGCCGATGCGGAGCGGGCAGGCGAGGAAGTGTCCTTAGACGGAGAAGCCGGCTGCCAGAACACACTAGCCGCATCGCGGCGCCTTCACTGGAGCCGCGGTAGTTACTGCGCTTGCGCGCCTGGGAGTCGGTGGAGCGGCTTTCAGTGTGCCGCTACGGAGCGGCGAGAGAGGAGGTGAGGCGGACGGGTGGTGGTGGAACAGAAGACCAGAGGTGAATCTTATGCCAGTCTGTCTGGGATACTCTGTGGAGGCTGTGGAGGCTGGAAAGGAGCTGGATGCTGGGTCCTGGGACTGTGGGGACCGGAGCAGGTGAGCGGGACGTGGAAAGAGGGTTTAACCCTGTCAGCTTACCATAGCTCACTGTGCTCGGATAAAGAATAAAGGACAGTTTTGTGGTGACCCTATATTACAACAGGGGGATGGAGGAGTGAGCGGGTATATGTAATGCATCTGACCAGCACAACAAAATACTTAGACTGTTGAATAAGTACATCGGCTGATTGCAGGGTTGTGGTTAGACCCTTGCATTAAAGGGACAGTACTTGTTTGTATAAGCTCGGCTAAACTCTTTTCCTGTTCCCTGGTTTTCATCTTTCCTTAGCCTGCTTCTCCTGGTGGTATTGACTATCTGGGTACATAAAAGAAACAAAGGTAATAAAGGCAATGTCCAGAAGGAGAGGGGAGGAGCCAGTTAACATGGAGAACCTGGGCCCCCAGTCATTACGGTCAGCAAGGGAGAAGGGGAACCAGGCGGCAGCAGCAGCAGCAAAGTTGGAGAGGTTTGCACATACCCCTGAACAGACCCCCACCAAAAACGGGCAACTTCCACAACCTAAGACTACTGGGGACAGGAAAAGCCAAGGACAGGCATCATCATCTGCAGCTGGAGCAGGGCATAAAAACCCGAATGTCAATAAAGGTACTGGGGCAGGGGAAAAAGTTCAGTTATCACTGCCAACTACCGTCCCCGCCATGGAGGTAGAACCTACCCTGAGGGAAGTATTGCAAGCAATTAATTCCTGTAAAGCATCAGTGGAGGGGTTAAGCTGCCAAATTAAAGAGGTTAAAGATGAACTGTTAATAATAAAGCAGGAGTTGCAAAAGGCAGTAGATAGAATAACGGGCCTAGAGGGAAGAGTGAGCCAAGTGGAGGATGATGTTTTTCCCCTACAGCAAGATGTTAAAACCATGAAGCAGCAACTGGGTAGAATTAATGAAAAAATGGATGAAATGGAAAATCGCCTGAGAAGGGATAACATAAGAATAGTAGGTCTCCCAAGGGCACAGTCCCATTGCTTTTTTGGAAGGATGGCTCATAGAAATATTTGGAAGAGATGCTTTTACCGCACAGTTTGCGATTGAGAGAGCCCACCGGGTCCCCTTCAGGGCTCCACTCCCTGGAGGGCGCCCCAGGTCCTTACTAATGAAATTTTTGAATCACTGTGACAAGTTAACCCTATTACGCAGAGCCAGAGAGAAAGGACTTATTCTTTATAACAGAACAAAGGTTTCATTCTTCGCGGACTTCTCGCCAGAGCTGCAGAGACGCAGGGAAGGGTTCGTGGAGATCAAACGCACCCTTCAAAAATTTGAAGTCAAGTATGCCTTATTGTACCCAGCTAGGCTACGGGTTGAGGCAATTGGGGAGGTTCTCGTTTTCGATTCCCCGGCGGGGGCAACACGCTGGTATGAAGAAAACAAACAAAGATTGAATCTCAAAGAACGGAGCCCAGAGAGTCAGGACGCCTGATAAGAAGTTAAGAAAACCTGGACTGTGGGAAACAATTGAACTTGGTATAGAGAGGAAGAATGAGGGGGTATGGTAGAGTAGGAATGGGGGAGGAGGAGGATATTGCACTTAGAATTTGGCACATGTGGATATTTCCGGTGGAGGGAGGGGAGGGAATGTTAGAAAGGAATATTGTGAAGGGAGTATATGAGGTGGTCACGAATAAAGCCCCAGGGGCAAACCTGGTAAGGTGGGGGAGGGAGGGGGGAAGGGTTGGGTGGGATTGGTGGGGGGGAGGGAGAGTGGGGGTGGGCGGTGGAGAGGAAAGGGGGTTGCAATTTATTTTTGGAATTAAAATGCACTTAGTAACTGCGGGGGTAGTTAGGGGGAAGGGGGGGAGGGGGGAGGTAGGATTAAGTACATGTGTGGTAAATATAAACACTACGAAGAGGAACACGGGGAAAAAGGAAAGGGGGACACCAAGAATGTTTACTAAAAAGGGAAATAATAGAAACGAAGCACAGAGGGTAATCGAGGGAACACTTTTTCTTTTTTACTTATTTGCCCACTTACCTTTGTTTGTTTTTTTTGTTTTTGTTTTTTTTTTTTTATAATGGGTAAGGAGGTGTTATTTTTTGGTACAAGTCAATATACCAAGTTGAAGGTGCCCACTGTCGTAGGTTCTCTGGGGCTAATACCTGCTTGTTGTCTGTTTGATGCAGTCTAAAATTCTCAAAATAGGCTCCTGGAATGTACGGGGGATGGGGAATTCAAATAAGAGGGCCTCCATTTTTTCACTGCTAGAGATAAGGGGGGTGGGCTTGGTCTGCCTACAGGAGACTCACTTGACAAAGGACACGATGAAATGTCTTCCAAGTAGAAGGTTCCAGGCCCAATACCATTCGGTGTACTCCTCCTACTCTAGGGGGGTGAGTATATTGGTAACAAGAAGTGTGATGTTCTCCTGTAGGCAGACCAGGATAGATAGTTTGGGTCGCTATGTTTTCTTATACTGTTCTATTGAAAACAGAATGTTTGTCATTGCTAACATTTATATCCCCCCACCCTTTAAATTGGAAGTGCTGTATAGTTTAATGGAGTTTATGTTGGATAAAACAGATACCCCGGTGATAGTATTACGGGATTTTAATGAGGTGTTGAACAGAGAGCTGGACAGATTTCCACCGAGAGTCCAAGTAACCAGTGTAGCAGGGGGCCGGTTGGGTCATTTTCTGGAGGAGGCAGTCCTGTTGGATATGTGGAGGGTCCGGAATCCTGGAGCTAGGCAATACTCCTGCTTCTCTTCCTCCCACTCCACCTTCTCCAGAATTGATATGACCCTTGGGAATGCAGAGGCAGCGCCAATAATAAAGGACGTAGTATACTATCCGAGAGGGGTCTCGGATCACTCCCTGATGGTGGCCTCAGTGAGTATAGGGGTTGGGGAGGCTAGAGGGTTTTGGAAGCTAAGCCCGTATTGGTTGGAATTAATGGGGGAGCCAGAGAGGATAATAACAAAACTAGAAGAGTTTCTAAAATTTAATGAAGGCTCAACGTCAGCAGGTGTACAATGGGACACATTGAAGGCATTCCTTAGGGGTATTTTGATCCAGGGGGTGGCAGGAGTCAAGAGGAGGGCAAGGGAGTGGGAGGAGGGAATTAGGAGGGATCTGGAGATGGCAGAGAAGCAATTTATAGATAACCCTACACCAGAGAGGCAGAAATTGTGGGAGGAGAAACAGGAGGCCTATAGAACAGCAGTCCTGAAGAGGGGTGAAAATAAGCAACTCTTCCAGAAACAACGGACTTTTGGGGAGGGAGAAAGTGTGGGACGTATGTTGGCCTATTTGGTAAAAACCAACTCCTCCTCCTCGGCGATCCCGGCAATTAGGACTCCAATTGGTGAGATATCCTCTCAGAGCTCAGAAATCACAGACACATTCGAGAGGTATTATGTAAATCTATATAGGTCATATGGGCTCGTGGGGGAGGAGGATATGGAAAATTTTTTTAAGGATATACAGGTCCCCAAAGTTTCTGAAGTGGATAGGGAGGGCATGGACGCGCCAATTACTTTAGCTGAACTACAACAAGCTGTAAATGGAATGGCAAATCAAAAATCTCCAGGGCCGGATGGTCTCCCGGTGGAGACCTATAAGCGCTACGGGAAGATCCTTCTACCTGAGCTGCTGAAAACATTGAATTGGGCTCTGCAGGGAGGGTGTTTGCCTGTCTCCATGACTGAAACAAACATTATCCTGCTTCATAAAGAAGGGGGTGACCCACTGGAACCGTCGGCATACAGGCCTATCTCTCTGTTGTGTACAGACGCCAAAATCCTGGCAAGGGTATTGGCTGCTAGACTTAATAAAATTGTGCATAAACTTATTCACGTGGATCAAATGGGATTTATTTCCCATAGGACCACGAGTATGAACATCAGGAGGGCATATATGAATTTTCAGACCCCGACGGAGAACATGGGATCTAGAGCAGTGGTATCTCTGGATATAACCAAGGCCTTTGACAGCTTGGAATGGCCTTATCTCTGGCGGGTGCTGGAGGAGTTTGGCTTGGGTCCTGTCTTTAGAAGGTGGTTAAAAATAATGTATGGGGGCCCAAGTGCGAAGGTCAGGGTTAATAAGGAATTCTCAGGGAAAATATGCCTGGAGAGGGGGACGAGACAGGGATGTCCCCTGTCCCCCCTGTTGTTCGCCCTCGCTATGGAGCCATTAGCAATTCATATTAGGTCTAGCCCAATGATTGTAGGGTTTGTAAGAAGAATAGGAGAGGAGAGGATTGCCCTGTATGCCGACGATGTCCTACTGTTTCTTGGAGATACGGGAGGCTCTCTCAGGCAGGTAATGGACATAATGGAGAGGTTTGGCAGTGTGTCAGGACTGGTGGTGAATTGGAGGAAGTCTGCACTACTGCCATTAGATAGCCTTAGTGGTCCGGTCTTGTCAGAAATTCCACACCTAAAAGTAGTCTCAACGATCCGCTATTTGGGCATAAATATGTCAAAAGATCCCAACCAGTTTATTGTAGACAACCTAGAGCCACTGCTGGGTAAATTTAGGTGTAAAATAGATATTTGGAACCGGCTGCCCCTATCTGTAGCAGGAAGGGGCAACCTGATCAAGATGGTTTGGTTGCCTCAACTGCTGTATCTGTTACACAACTCACCGATGTGGGTGAACAAAAAGTGGTTCCAGAAGATCGACTCACTTTTTAGGGAGTTGCTGTGGAGGAGGGGGAAGGCCAGGATTAGCCTTCAGAACCTACAGTTACCAGTTAGAGAAGGTGGGATAGCCCTCCCGCATCCGAGGTGCTATTTTCTGGCAGCACAGTTGCAGCATATAGGAGGCGAAAATGCGGGCAGTGGTTTGTTAACTCTGGAGGCACCCCATAAAACCATAGTGGAAGCATTGGAGGCAGACTCGTTACCTGGTAGAGGCCCCACAACTAAGTTGGTGTCAAAAGTTTGGAAGGCAACAAAGTTATTAATGGGATATGTTGGGTTTACAGAATATGCTCCCCTCTGGCATAACAGGAACTTACAGGAGATAGTGGTTATGGGGGAATTTAAGGAATGGGCGAGGTGGGGTATAAATAGACTATCCCAGCTGTATAGAGGGAGAGCATTGAAAACTTTTGAGGACCTCCAAAAGGAATATAGTATCCCAAGACAAACATTCTTCAGGTATTTGCAAATGAGAGCGGCATTGGAGGTACAGTTTAGGGTAAGTCCCCCAGCCTGGACAGATGCTGCACTATTGCAGAGGGTGATTAAACCTGGGAAGATGAAGGGCTTTATCTCTGGAACATATGCGCAACTGTGCAAGGAGGCAATTGTTAGATCAGAGCACCTCGGCTGCAGGGAGGGGTGGGAGAAGGACGTGGGGAAGATGACAGATATACAATGAAGGGAAATATTGGAGGCAGGACAGGAGGTCTCAGTGGCACCTGCACAGAGACTCTCCCACTTAATGTTGCTATATAGAGCATACTACACCCCAAAAAAACTATTTCGCTTTGGTGTAAGACCTGATGCCACGTGTCCCAGGTGTGGGGAGGAGGGGGACCTGATACACATGGTATGGAGGTGCCCCAAATTAGTACGTTACTGGCTAGGGGTTGTGGGCTCTATCGAGAGCAGGTGGGAGATCTCCCTGGAGACAGACGTTAGATTCTGTATTCTTGGATACAGGGCATGGAGACGGGAGGAGATAGCGGCTAAAACAGCCATTTTGAGATGCCTCTATCAGGCCCGGAAGCTTATTATGCAAAGATGGCAAACAGCTTTACCCCCTGCAGTGGATGAGTGGGTTAAAACAGTAAATGATGTAATATGGAAGGAGAGAGCCCTATATATTAGAAGAGGGAATCTTAAGAAGTTTGAAAAGATGTGGAACCCGTGGTTAATAAGTGTAGGGTGTCAGGAATAAAAGGAAGGATCTGGCTTAGGGGGGGTGGAGAGTAAGGGGGGGTGGAGAGTAAGGGAGGGCAGGGAGGGTTGGGGAGAAAATATCCACTTGTCACTTTAATATACCGTATGCAGCTTAGCTTGTGGACGGGTTATGTAGTCGTAATGGTTGTGGGGAGGAACGTAGGGGGGACCTACGACCTCCTCAATAGTGAAGCACGCCCACTTGAACCTGTAGATGTTTTAATATGGTGTATGTAAATTAAGAATTGTTAATAAAGATTATTTAAGGAACCTCCTGTTTGCACCATTGTAACTTTTTCTTAGACAATTTGTGACCACATACATGTAACCATTTCAATAAAGATAGGCTATCAGCTCGGCAATCATCCTCTAAAGAACTACAAATCAAAAGATCTTCAACATACTGCAACAGTACAGAACCATGAGGGACAGTCCAAGGCCAGAGGGTGGCTTGGAGTACTATAGAATAGACCACAGGTGAGTCTATGTAACCCTGAGGCATTCTACACCAGGTAAACTGACGATTGTGTTGGTCAATCGACACAGTAAAAACAAAGAGTGGCCGTGTCTCCTTGTCTACAGGGACGGAGAAAAAACGCATTTGATAAATCAATCACTGAAAAATACTCTGCATTGGATGGTATGGTGGTAAGTACTGATGGCACATCAGGCACTATTGGAGCAATCGGTACCACTAGGCTATTGATGGCTCTTAGGTCTTGTACAAACCTATAATCACCATTTGCCTTCTTTACTGGGATAATGGGAATATTGTAGGGCAAGACAATTTCCCTCAAGATTCCTTTCTTTAAGAAATCCTCTTTTATTCTAGCTATGGGGTATTGTCTGTGATATACAGGCTGGGCCCCTGGTTTTAAAGTGGCTTTGTAATTTGTATAAGGGATAAATCCCACATCCAGTGAATTTTCTGCCCAAACTGCCTCCTCTATTCCTCCTTCAATCACATCTTCTGTCAAGGAGATGGATGGAAAAAGGATGAGGATGTGTATCCTATCAGATTCTACATATAAACCTCCTTGCTTTGTGACTTTCATTGTAATTCCCAGTTTTCTCAGTAAATCTCTGCCCAAGAGATTCACCGGACAGCCAGGTATTATTCTGAAACAGTCAGGTCAATGATTGTAAGAGGTGGTATTTTAAAAGAGAATGTGCATGTTATACTGAACAAGTTCTGCCTCTTGTGTCCAAACTTCTATACATTTTTTTTAGAATTCTAACACATATTCTGCTGGCTTTTGTTTGCAAGCTGGTAGAGAAGATTTGTTGCTGTGTGTCTTCATGTGATGAGGTCCTTATCTGATTGTGGAATGTAAGGGGGAGGAGGCGGGGCACATGGTACAAGCATCGAGAAGGTTGATTTAACCCTTAAATTTACCATCCTATGACTCTGCTAAACCCATCGTGGACAATGTTTGGACTAGGATGCTATAGGGAGCCTTGGTCCAGCCGGGGATCTCCACAGCATGCATTTTTCTTTTAATCTTTATTTTTCTTTCTAAACATTCTAAATTCTTGTAGATACTGAGTCTTTTTTTTTCTTTCTTGGCAAAATGCCAATAAGCACTCCTTATGGCCAGAGGTTCCCCTGATCATAAGCAAGCTTTGTACGTTATTACTTTTCTTATGTTTATACCCAAACAATTTTTATTTACATTTCAATTTTTTGGCAGAGTGCCAACAGATTCAGACAGTGCCTTCAATTGCAGTAGTACTAATGCTGCAAACAATTCCCCACTATCTATTACGGTTAGTGAGATATTAGCACTTTAGCACCCTGTTGGCAAAAGCCAAAAATCTAAATTTTGCACCTGACTTCTCCTTTGCAAGAGATGCCAGTAGCAAAAGGAATTATTCAAATAGCATGTTTTAATCAAAAGTTAGCCTTACCAATTTATGTTTTGCCTTAAGAAAGTGTTATTAATGCTCTACCCATATTTTAATTGGTAAAAACCTCCCTAATGTCACAATACTTCAAAGACTTGATGAGTCTCACCTGCTCTTCGAATAAGTGACATTTCTCCCTTTACTGTCAACCCTTCTTTTTTTTTTTTAAATTTTTTATTTAGTGGTATGCAACATACAATGAAACAATAACTTCACAGAATATGTAGTGTAAACAAAGTAGCCTACACTTGGACATCAGGTATTATCTGAACATAAGATAAGTAAACTCAAGATTACATAACAGAAACAGTTCAGTAAGCATACAAGATACTCGGATACCCTGGGGGTATAGGACTAGGGCTTCGCCTTGACGGTGGAACTGAACTGTTATGATGCTCTATGGATTCTCCCTAGTATCCAAGGAGAAGTTAAGTATCTATACATAGGGGAAGGGTGCTGCTAGGTGACCGACTGAGGTCGAATCATACCAAATTTTTTTGGGATTAAAATAGAGGAAAAGAATAAAGGAGAATAAAGAGAAGAAGAGAGAGTGAGAAAGGGGAATGAAGAAGAGGGAAAGAAGGAGGGTGGTATAAAAGAAGAGTGGGAGGGGGGGAGTTAGAAGTCCACCTAGAGAGCAAGGACCGCCCTCAACTCCCCAGGCCAACTAGCGGCCATGAATAGGAACAAGAGCCTCTGGTATTCAATGCGGCCTGGCTATGTCTCGTGGAGGTATTCCTCTGAGAAGCGGAACTGGGTCCAATAAAACCACCTGGTCTTATGTTCCTCGGATTTGTCCCGGATCGTAGCAGTGAGGTCCTCCATTCGTTCGATATCATTGACCCTTGCGAACCATTGGGCCACAGTCGGAGCAGACTGTTGCTTTTATTGACTTGGGATGCAAACTCTAGCAGCGCTGAGTAGGTGTTTGAGAAGAGATTTACGATATCGCTTTGCAGGCATGGGAGTGAGGTTGAGGAGCACAGCAGCAGGGTCATTGTTTAAGGAAATATCTGTGAATTTGTGAATGTATCGGATGACCGGTTGCCAGAAAGTTTGTAGTTTGGGGCACTCCCAGAAGATGTGTAGGAGAGTGCCAGTTTGTTGCTCACATCGCCAGCAGCAATCAGATTGGTTGGGAAATATTTTGGCCAATACGACCGGCGTGCGGTACCAACGTGTGATCAACTTATAGGAGATTTCTTGATATTTGCTGCAAAGTGACTATTTATGAGCGAAGAAGAATATGCGTTCCTTCTGCAGAGTAGTAAATGTGATTTGTAGGTCCCTTTCCCACTTAGCTAGGAAGGGGGGGTCTATGGTAGCATGCATGTCCAACAAAGATTTGTAAGATCTAGAAAGGGAACCCCGGATTGGGCCATCACCCAGACATATTTCCTCAAAGGAATGAAGTTGTCTAGAAAAAAACCTATCTCTGGGTAGCGAGCCGAGAAAGTGGGAGAGTTGCCCCGCTCTCCAACTATCCAATGTGATGGGTGCCTGTCCTGATATCACGGACCCTGTAGGGATCCAAACCGTGGGTCCCAGGAATTGAGACGCACGCAGGAGTCCCCTCGGGGCTTGTCCAGTAAAGGCTGGGTCTGACAAGCCTGGGGGGAATTTGGGATGTCCTATGATTTCGGTCATGGGAGAAGGGAAATTAGGCAAGGAAGAAAGATGAAAAAAATCTATCCATTTCCACCAGAGAAGAGCCAATCAGCGGGTGAGTGGTTATGTGGGGGTCAAGATGTTTACCCGCCCAAGGTAGACCAGCCAACGGGGCTCGGGCCATCTCCTGTTCTAACGTTACCCAGAGTTTCCCTTCCCCATGACGGCACCAGTCAATTACTCGGGTCATGTGTGTTGCAGTATAATAGAGAGCAGGGTCTGGGAATCCAATGCCTCCCTTCAGCTTCGGCCCTGTCAACCCTTCTTGAAACACAAATTTGTAAATGTAAATTAAACCCTAAAACTTGAACCTGAACTTGGTTTGCCTTCTCTAAATAAGGGTCCCTTTCCTAGTTTAAGATGATAACGTCCCAGGACACTGGCTACAAGATATGTCCGAGGACCAGTATAACAGAATAACAAACCAGTAATACAATCAGGACACTTTTGAGACCTTTGTTAGTACATAAAAAGACATTAACCTGGATACTCACCAATCCAGGGTTCCTTATAAACTCTAAAATTCTTATTCAACTCTATACAGGTAAATAAATCAACAGAAGCTAAACACCAATAAGCCTTAAAGCAATAATTTCGGTATAACACTTAGTTCTGTCAGACCGCCCAATATTTTATTTCTCTTTTTAGTTCTTTCCCTAAGATGACACTGAACGTCTGATTACAGCAAGGAAAAGAAAATATTTCTACTCACTGAATCAACGCCATAGTCATCCTGCCGACTACAATACAATACAGGTTATATCTTATACTTTAGAGTCAAAGCATTCATATGTAAATCATTAAAAGTAAGCATTAATACATCACCGGATATTGTAGCATCACTCTACGTTTCATTATAACACAGTGCAGTCGAAAGGTGTCATCTTACTGAACGACACCCGACAAATTCCACACAGACAAACAGATTACAAATCATCTTATGACAGCTACGTAATAGGAGGATAAAGCAAAGAGATTGGGTTTTGTCCGGCACACCTTATCAGACTTTTTCTTATAATTACAGTACTGTATAAATCAAAGATTTCTCAGAATCTACGGTCTTCACAAAGCCCTTAAACTCTCCCGGAGTTTTTTACTGTTTTCCCGAAACAGTCACTGCAGTCTTATTCTATGGGCTTCTTCTCAAAGTCCTTGAAACCCTCCCAGGGTTTATCTTTGCTGCTAAACTCAGAATAGCCTTATTATTGCTTTTCAGAGCAATTTAAACTTATCGAGTTCTAAAAATCAATTGCAGGTCCCTTTAAAGGAATCAATCTCTAAATAAATCACGGCAACTGAAAAATAGATTTAAATTTAGCTCACTGGACGTATTATAATCAACCCCGGAAACAACGAGCCCCCGACTGTTAGGAAAGATAGATTGTCTAGGGATATTTTTAGACCCTCGATAACTCTGCATAAGGTGTACCTTAAAATCCCCACAAGCCTGCGAGATTAGCCCATTGAGACAATGATAAAAAACAATGACACAGTCTCTCAGAGCAAATCTAGAAGTCTTTTTTCTGTCTCAATTAATATAAAGTGGGCTTTTAGAGGGTACAGGCCTTTTTACATAATTACAGATTGTCCAATGAAATAAGAAGACATTTTATGACAAACCGAAACTCAACAGAAATATTCATTACAACCTTATTTCTGAGAAATCACGTGATTTACAAGAAATGTGAAGTAACTTATGAGAAACGAATCTAGAAAGAAAGATAACAAAAATAATGAACAGTACATAAGGATAAAACACAAAATGGAAACTGAATATTGTAAAATGGATGTGGTTAAGCTAAATATGCCTTCAGCACCCTCTACTTAAAGGTAGGTGCTAGTATTTTTCTAGCTGCAGGGCCCAAGTGCAGGTAAATTAAACCAGGCTTATGCTTTAGGCTGCTCCTGGTTGTTGTGATTTGGGACTGGGAGTGATCAGTGTAGTGGGGGATGTGGCCACCTACACTCTGACTCAGACATGCCTCCCCTGCTTTCAGAGGGATGATTCTGGAAGAGAGGTTGGACTTGAGATCAGAGTGGCAGGCAGCTCATGTGAGGAGCCCTGACCAATCATTAACTTGCATTGGCAGGGGGCAGGCCTCTCATATGAGCTGGAGTCACATGCTTCCAGGGGGAGTCTGGAGTTCCAGGAAAGACAGCATAGAGTAGCAGGTGCTGTTCTGGGCATTCCCATGCGGGTATGTGCCATGCGTGGAGAAGGGATGGAGGGACCATCAGAAGGAGCTAAAAATGAGGATCTTCATCTCTAAGGAGGCATCAAGCTGCTGTGACCGGGGAACACAGAACTTGGTTGTTAAGAAGATCGAGCAGAGGAAGTAGCAGTTAAGTGGAGAGCTAAGAGCAGCATTCTGTGACCGGGGACACAGAACTGTTCTGGAGGAGAAGGTCACTGTAATATAAGAAGACAAACTGGTCAGAGTAGTGTAGAATGCTGTGTGTCCGAGGAGCACAGCATTGTTAAGAATGGACTGGCTGAATGTAGTAGTCCGTTTATTGCCATGGGTCAGGTCTATGGGGAGAGATGCTGTGTCTTCTCTGGCCTGGTTAGCACATTGGTAATAACTTCCAAAGACTGAGTGACTGTCCGATTCAGAGAAGCTGGAGAAGGAAGCCGTGTGCACCTTTATCATTCTAGTCTACATGTAGGGATTATTCAGAGTGGTTCCTCTTGTTCCATTGGAAGTGAAGCTAGCAACTCAGTAACTATGCAGTAAAGGATTTGCACAAAGTAAAGAAGCACCAGTTAGTAAAGAAGTTAATGCACGGAAATATACAAATACAAGGCCAAGGCCACAAGTAATCTCAAGAATGTGCTGTAACATGGGCATCTCATATTTCCCCTTTTCTCTCAACCAAGTTGCACCCTCACAATAAAAAGCAACAAAATAGATCAAAATGACTGTTTATTGTCTATAAAATGGTGGATGAGGGGTTGACAGCAGGGTGATTGGCGGATTGCTATAACCAACTCAGCAGCCCTTACGGTGGTACCGCTACACTAATAAAAACGTTTGTGTGATAAATATTTGGTGCTATATGTAAACATAAATCTGCTATACAGATATAACGTGCAATAATGCAAATATAGACATAAATCTGCTATACATATATGACATGCAATTGTGCAAATTATATACAAAGTGCCAAGTGTTGAGTGATTCTGTAATATGAAAAACAGTGCTGATTGTTATGCAGTATTGCAAATTGAAAATGATGCCGTGCTATTCACTCCATATGCAAAAAATAAAAATAAATTGATAATATATAAAAATATAAAATTTTCAAAAAGTGACAGGTGCTCTTCAAACGTGTTCCTTTGTGCTTCTTACATTGCCCCCTATAGGTAAAGCACTCACCGGAACTACTCACCCTCTCACACCTATCTCACTTTCACAGTATTTGCTACTGTGCAGCAATAGGGATGAGCTTCGTGTTCGAGTCGAACCCATGTTCGACTCGAACATTGGCTGTTCGGTCGTTCGCCGAATTCCGAACCTTATGGGCCGTTCGCGCCAAATTCGTGTGGCGCGTCACGGCCCATAATTCACTGCGGCATTGCAGTGCATTGTTGGCTGATGATTGGCCAAGCATGCACTATGACCCGCATGCTTGGCCAATCACAGCGCCGTCGGTAGAGAGAGCTGGAATTGGCCAAAGCCAGGGTGGCTTTGGCCAATTATGGCTCAGGGGGTTTAGAACACGCCCCACACTATATAAGGCCGCCTGCACGGCGGCCCTGTGTAGTGTGTGTTCCGGCGTTGAGATACATAGATAGACAGAGAGACAGTGTCATTTCATTTGAGTTAGCTAGATTAGGCAGGACAATCAGTGAGTTAGCTACACTTACAGTGTATTGTGTATATATATGCATCCCAGGTGTTGCATATATATATATATATATATATATATATATATATATATATATATATACACTGTATTCAGTTTAGCTAGATCCGTTCCTGTTATCTTCCTACTGACAGGCAGGCTTGTCTTGTTACAGTATTTACAGCTACCTGAAGAAAATTGCTGGTGTTCTTTTGATCCTATTAGTACCACAGTCAGGCAGCTAGGCTATTTACAGTTAGTGTAGTGCGTCCTGCTCACAGTGTTCAGCTAAAACTACAAGTTAGTGTGGTGCGTCCTCCTCACAGTGTTCAGCTAAACCTACAAGTTATTTTTTTGCGAGCTCTGCACAGTGTTCATCTAAAGCTACAAGTTAGTGTAGTGCGTCCTGCTCACAGTGTTCAGCTAAAACTACAAGTTAGTGTAGTGAGACCTCTGCACAGTGTTCATCTAAAGCTACAAGTTAGTGTAGTGAGTTCTGCTCACAGTGTTCAGCTAAAACTACAAGTTAGTTTGGTGCGTCCTCCTCACAGTGTTCAGCTAAACCTACAAGTTATTTTTTTGCGAGCTCTGCACGGTGTTCATCTAAAGCTACAAGTTAGTGTAGTGCGTCCTGCTCACAGTGTTCAGCTAAAACTACAAGTTAGTGTAGTGAGACCTCTGCACAGTGTTCAGCTAAAACTACAAGTTAGTGTAGTGAGACCTCTGCACAGTGTTCATCTAAAGCTACAAGTTAGTGCAGTGCGTCCTGCTCACAGTGTTCAGCTAAAACTACAAGTTAGTGTGGTGCGTCCTCCTCACAGTGTTCAGCTAAACCTACAAGTTATTTTTTTGCGAGCTCTGCACAGTGTTCATCTAAAGCTACAAGTTAGTGTAGTGCGTCCTGCTCACAGTGTTCAGCTAAAACTACAAGTTAGTGTAGTGAGACCTCTGCACAGTGTTCATCTAAAGCTACAAGTTAGTGTAGTGCGTCCTGCTCACAGTGTTCAGCTTAAACTACAAGTTAGTGTGGTGCGTCCTCCTCACAGTGTTCAGCTAAACCTACAAGTTATTTTTTTGCGAGCTCTGTACAGTGTTCAGCTAAAGCTACCTGTAGAAGGTTGGTGGTGTTTTCCTGATCCTATCACTACCGCAGGCAGCTAAATAAGCTGCAAGTTATTTTTTGGCGAGCTCTGCACAGTGTTCAGCTAAAGCTACCTGTAGAAGGTTGCTGGTGTTCTCATACTACAGGCAGGCAGTTGATTTTGCTAGCTGCAGTATCAGTACTATATATATATATATCCCAGCTTAGTGTAGCTACAGGCCATTAGTATGTCTGGAAGGCCAAGAAGGAGAGGCAGACAGCCACAAGCCAATAAAAGAGGGCAAGCAGGCTCTGTGTCTAGTGCTGGTCTTGGAGACGGTGCATCCTCATCAGCACGTGGCCGTGGGACACGCTTGGCCTTTTTTTCGGCAGCTGGCCGTGTTGAGCTGCAACATGCGGAAGACTTGGTCGAGTGGATGGCCAAGCCGTCCTCATCCTCCTCATCCTCTCTCACCCATGCTCAGGGTACTTTGTCTGGCAAAGCAGCGGCCTGTTCCCTCGGCTCAATGTCATCAGTGACTCCTTCCCTAGCCCCACCATGCCCTCCTGAGGAGTCCCTCGAACTGTTTGATCACAGTGTTGGGTACATGCTCCAGGATGATGCCCAGCGATTGAAAGGCTCTGATGATGATACTGAGCTCGATGAAGGCAGTAACATGAGCACGGACAGAGGGGGTGCCCAAGAAGGACAGCAATCTGGCAGTCATGCTCCCCCTGCTGCAGCATACTGCCAGGTTTGCTCTAGTGATGAGGAGGGAGGGGATGATGAGGTCACTGACTCAACGTGGGTGCCTGATAGGAGGAGTTCAAATTTCCCTGCCCCAGCTGCTGCACCGCCGAAAGAAGTTTGCTCCCAGCCATCCACATGCCCAGCGGTTGAATGCTAGCTTGGCAAAATTGCTAGCACTTCAACTGCTGCCTTTTCAGTTGGTAGACTCTGCCCCCTTCCGTGAGTTTGTGGAATGTGCGGTTCCTCAGTGGCAGGTGGCAAACGCCACTTATTCTCACGAAAGGCGATTCCGGCTCTCTACCGGCATGTGGAAGGCAATCTCCATGCCTCGCTGGACAGGGCGGTCAGCGGTAAGGTGCATATTACCGCTGACTCATGGTCCAGCAGGCATGGACAGGGATGTTACCTAAGTTTCACGGCGCATTGGGTGACTCTGCTGGCAGCTGGGAAGGATGCAGGACAAGGTGCAGTAGTGTTGGAGGTTGTTCCGCCACCACACCTCCAAAATGCCACTACTAATGATTGTGACACACCTCTCTCCTCCACCCCCTCCTCTTCTTCTTCCTCCATGGCCTCTTCCTGTGCTTTGTCCTCGGAACCAGCGGTGCTCCGTAGCCGTTCAAGGGGCTACGCAAGTACGCAGGCCAAAAGATGCCATGCGGTGCTTGAGCTGGTGTGCTTGGGGGACAGGAGCCACACTGGGGCAGAGGTTCTGTCAGGTCTGTAGGGGCAGGTTCAGAGGTGGTTGACGCCACACCAACTTAAGGCAGGAATGGTGGTTTGTGACAATGGCACCAACCTCCTCTCTGCCCTCCGACAGGGACAAATGACCCATGTGCCCTGTTTCGCTCACGTCCTTAACTTGGTGGTGCAGCGGTTCTTGGGCAGGTACCCGGGCTTACAGGATGTTCTGAGGCAGGCCAGGAAAGTCTGTGTGCATTTCCGCCGGTCATATAATGCCAGTGCTCAGCTGGCGGACCTCCAAAAGGAGTTTAACCTGCCCAAGAACCGCCTAATCTGTGACATGCCCACCAGGTGGAACTCAATGTTGGCCATGCTGCAGCGGCTGCACACGCAGCAGAGGGCCATCAATGAGTACCTGTGCGACTATGGCACCAGGACAGGGTCAGGGGAGCTTGTTTTTATTCCCCACGCCAGTGGGCCATGATCAGGGATGCATGCACTGTCCTGTCACCATTTGAGGAGGCCACGAGGATGGTGAGCAGTGACAGTACATGCATCAGTGACACTGTCCCCCTTGTCCACCTGTTGGAGCACACGCTGCATGGAATAATGGAGAGGGCACTTGAGGCAGAACAGAGGCAGGAAGAGGAGGACTTCCTTAGCTCTCAAGGCCCCCTTTATCCAGACAGTGTTCCTGCGTGCCCGCCGATCACACAGGAAGAGGACGAGGAGGAGGTGGAGGAGGAGGAAGATTTTGTCAGTATGGAGGTGGAGCCTGGCACTCAGCATCAGCAGCAGTCTTTAAGGGATCAGTCCTAGGAAACACATGAACTTGTACGTGGCTGGGAGGAGGTGGCTGCGGATCATGTCGTCCTTAGTGACCCAGAGGACTCCGGACCGAATGACTCAGCAAACCTACGCTGCATGGCCTCCCTGATCCTGCAAAGCCTGCGTAAGGATCCTCATATTCGTGGTATCAAGGAGAAGGACCAATACTGGCTGGCAACCCTCCTTGATCCACGTTACAAGGGTAAGGTTGCGGACCTTATCTTGCCGTCGCAGAGGGAGCAGAGGATGAAACATCTTCGGGAGGCCTTGCAGAAAGGTCTGTGCAACGCGTTCCCACTGGGAGGTTACAAACTCCTGTTTCTGGACAACGTGTTGCTGAGGCTTCGGTCAGTGAAAGAAGGAGCGGTGGAGAAGGTGGCCGTCTGACCGATGCGTTCAGACAATTTTTTGGTCCGCAGCCCCAAGGTATGATCGGTTCCAGCAACCATCGCCAGCGTCTGTTTTACATGGTGCAGGAATACCTAGGGGCAAGATCTGACTTGGACACCTTTCCCACCGAAAATCCCCTGGGTTACTGGGTCTTGAGGATGGATCACTGGCCAGAGCTTGCACAGTATGCAATTGAGCTACTGGCCTGTCCTGCATCCAGCGTTCTTTCGGAATGCACATTCAGTGCTGCTGGAGGCTATGTAACCGATCACAGGGTGCGTCTGTCCACCGACTCGGTCGATCGTCTGACCTTCATAAAAATGAATCAGTCGTGGATCACCACCAGCTACCAAGCACCTGATGCTGATGTAACTGAATAATTTTTTTTTAAAATCTCAGATCCCTTCAAAGACTGCCTATGCTGATGCTGAGTGACTATCCCTGAGTAATTATCCTCTTCCTCCTCAATGATCATGCTGATAGCTTGTAAGAACATTTTTGGCTCTGGGCGTGACCACCAGTGCCTAAGGCCCAATTTTTCAGCCCCTGTTTAACAGGGGCGTGTAATTACAATTTTTGATGCAATACTTTGCAGCAGGGCTCGTTTCTGCATTCCAACTAGAGTATCTGTGAGGGGTTGCAGTGTTGTGGCACCAGCACCAGTGCCTAAGGCCTAATTTTTCAGCCCCTGTTCAACAGGGGCGTGTAATTACAATTCTTGATCTAATATTTCACAGCAGGGCCCATTTCTGCACCCACCAAGAGCGAGTGAGGACTTACAGTGTTGTGGCACCAGCACCACCACCACCACCAAAGGCCCAATTTTTCTGCTCCTGTTCAACAGGGGCATGTAGTTACAATTCTTGATCTAATATTTCACAGCAGGGCCTTGTGAGGGCTTACAGTGTTGTGGCCACAACAACACCTAAGGCCCAAATTTCTGCTGAGTATATAGGGCAGGCCCCTACTTTCAAACATCTAACTTACAAACGACTCCTACTTTCAAACGGAAGGAGACAACAGGAAGTGAGATGAAATCTACCCCTAGGAAGGGAAATTCTCTCCTGTAAGAGTTAATATGGGAAAAACATTTCTCCTTTCCACTGATGCTTTGTCACCAATCCTTGTTTCACAAAAAAACCCAAATTTAAAAAAAAAAAAACATTTGTCATTGGGACAAAAAATGAGGTGAAATCTTCTGAAGAGGAGCACAGACAGCAAAACAAATGTCACAGGGGTGATAACCCTTCCCTATGTTTTCCAAAAAGCTTAAAAAGATTTTTTGGCTGGAGCTAAACACGTTAAAAATGTACCCGTTCAAAATTACAAACAGATTCTACTTAACAACAAACCTATAGTCCCTGTCTTGTTTGCACCGCCTGTATACTGCTGTTCAGAGTATATAGGGCCTGGTGGCCCCACACCTTTCCTTATTTTAATTTGGGTTCGGGGTTCCCCTTAATATCCATACAAGACCCAAAGGGCCTGGTAATGGACTGGGGGGTGTTCAGCTCAACCCTATGCAGCCATATTCAAATCCGTGGTTTTAGATATCAATCTTTTCTTTACCTTTTAGATGTTACTCCACATCACCCACATGTAGGAAAGAGATACTCCCATAGCATAATTCTGTATTTCAAGTGGGTTTATTTAAACATAAACAATGAATAACATACTCACATTATCTCAGTAAGTAAAAAGCTTTTAAAACCAGGAAGCCGGGACGATTTGCGTTCCAAGTAATGCAAAGACGCTAGAAGCTCATCCCTACCTGTTTCATCACCAAGACATCATTCTGCTTGCCCAGCATTCTTTTAGTCTTTTAGCACCCTGGAAATTCTAGTTTCAAACAGTATAAAGCAGGGGTTTCAAAGTCTGGAAGAGGGTAGACATGGCTGGAAGAGGGGTGACAGGTATGATGTTCTGCAGGGATAGGAGAGGAGTAAGAGGAGTGATGTTCTGCAGGACTTGGAGTAGGGTGACAGGAGTGATTTTCTGCAGGGCTGGGAGAGGGGTGACAGGTGTGATGTTCTGCTGGGATAGGAGAGGAGTGACAGGAGTGTTGTTCTGCAGGGCTGGGAGAGGAGTGACAGGAGTGATGTTCTGCAGGGATAGGAGAGGAGTGACAGGAGTGTTGTTCTGCAGGGCTGGGAGAGGGGTGACAGGAGTGTAGCTTTTTTATTTATTTTTTTCGTTTTTAATAAAGGATTTGTCAAAAACTGTCTCTTGTGGTTTTTACTTCTTGACACTTTTTTTGGTGAATGGTACCTGATACCTATTCACATGGGGGGGGGGGGACCGGGATCTGGGGGCCCCCCTTGTTAACCACTTCAGCCCCGGACAGATTTCCCCCCTTAATGACCAGGCCCTTTTTTGCGATACGGCACCGCGTCGCTTTAACTGACAATTGCGCGGTCGTGCGACGCTGTACCCAAACAAAATTGATGTCCCTTTTTCCCCACAAATAGAGCTTTCTTTTGGTGGTATTTGATCACCTCTTTGTTTTTTTATTTTTTGCGCTATAAACAAAAATAAGGCCACCGTGTAAGCAGCCTTATATAGTTTGGGGCGTGGACTTGGCCAAAGACACCCTGCCTTTGGCCAATCATGGCTCTCACAGCACATCGCGCTTGTCAGGATCACTTTTGTGCTCCTGCTCCTCATTCCAGCATCAGGCTGCAAGGTGGTCAGTCACCTGTTATAAGCAAACCAAACACTCTATCCCTAGCTTGTGATGGAGACAGTATACCTGCATTGTTCCTGTTCAAGCCTTGCTTTTGTCTTCCCTGCTATGCTAGTCTGGATTTCCCTGTGTATGACCTGGATCAGATATTGGAATATTCCCTGAACTCAGCCTGCCTTTTACCTGGACTATCATAGAACCACGCTATCTGTCTGCTAAACGGCAAGCATCTGTTTGCTTTGCTCAGTTCGCATCTGCGTTGGTGTGGTGGCCATGCACTATAGCATTGTCTATAAGTCCTGGAGGCAAACAAGTACTAGTAGGCCTGCTTGTCTTAAGGGAAAGGGGTCTGCTATAGGTGAAGCACATAGTAGCTAGATATAGTGTCTGACCAACTGCGTTGGGGTAGACGTGACATTCGTGACAATATCACAAGCCTTTAACACAAATTTTCTGTGAAGATGGACTCTACACAGGCTCGCTAAATTTGCAAACTGACACGCCAAGTCTAGGAACTGTCTTTGCATGTAAACGCACCTCCAGCAGTAATGCAGGAGCCAGAGCCCAATGTTAACCCACCTGATCGTTTTTCTGTTGACCCCCATGTGCTTTACAACTTTAGAAATAGTATGCTATACTTTAAGCTTAAACACTTCCCGCCCGGCCTATAGCAAAATGACGGCCGAGCGGTGGTTCAGTTATCCTGACTGGGCGTCATATGACGTCCTTCAGGATAATAGCCGCCGCGCACTCGTGGGGGCGCGCATCGCAACGATCGGTGGGGCGATGTGTCAGTCTGACACACCGCTCCATCGATCTCGGTATAGAGCCTCCGGTGGAGGCTCTTTACCACATGATCAGCCGTGTCCAATCACGGCTGATCATGATGTAAATAGGAAGAGCCGTTGATCGGCTTTTCCTCACTCGCGTCTGACAGACGCGAGTAGAGGAGAGCCGATCAGCGGCTCTCCTGACAGGGGGGGTCTGCTCTGATTGTTTATCAGCGCAGCCCCCCCTCAGATGACCACACTGGACCACAAGGGACGCCACTACGACCACCAGGTAAGTGGGCAACATGTGGAGGCCTGGTATGTACCCCATGGCCACCCACATGTGCAAATTATGCCCGAACTGTGCCAATCAGTGCCCACAAGGCATCTCAGGGACTCTGCTTATATTGTGGCAACCACGGCCACTTTGTCGCTGGCTGTCCTAATAAGTTGAGAAATGCCAAGAGTCTAGTGCGGGTGGGGTCCGCTTCTATAGATCATACTGTGTCTGTTTCGCTCAGAGATACATTATTTGTTCCTGCACAACTTAGTTCTGTCAAGTTTTCTCATCACCTCTCAGCTTTCATAGATTTTGGTGTTGCTAGCAATTTCATTGATAGGGACCTAGCACACCGTCTACAGATTTTGGTGACTAAGGTGCACAGACCCTTCTCAGTCTTAGCTGTTGAAAACTCTCCCTTGTCCATGGGCCTGATGACCTTGTGCACTGCACCTATTACCCTGACCATTGGGGAGTTTCATAAGGAGACAATCAGCTTCTAATTGATCTCATCTCCTGCTTATCCCCTTATCTTAGGTTATCCCTGGCTTAAACATTACAAACTGCACATAGACTGGGCTGCAGAGGAGATTATGTCCTGGTAACAGACCAGCATCCAGAATTGCATTAAAACTGCTGACCAGTTGCCCATTTATAACTCTTGTGTGGCCAGTACTAGTCACGTGCCTTTATTACAGTCCTATTCAGATCCTGTTAATGACAATGTTTCCAAATGTGACTCCAGTTTACATAACCATGTGCCTTTATATGACTCTGTTAAAACAAAAGACGCTGACAAATCTATTGAATTCTCTACAGGTCACTTCTCCAGCCAATTGCCACAGCCTGAACCCTCTCCTCCTAGAAACCAAACCTATCCATTGTCTTGTAGCTTTGAGCCCTGCTAACTCGCAGTGCAATATGGGGCGCTCCATGGTAGGGAACGTCCCGCAAGCGTCTCATACGTTCGTTTGTTTCGACTCGAGCATCGGGCCCATCTCTATTGAGCATACAGACACTGGTAATACAATGCAATAATCTCTCTAGGAGTGGAGATTTTTAGCTTCGTACACAGAAGGCCACTTAAAAAGTTTTATAAAAAAGTTTTATAATTTAATATTCCTAGGCAGGCAGTGCATAGAAATATGTACAAAAGTATAAATCACGAACAGATAAGACAGGAAATGACATACAAAAAATGTGGCTTATTGCTGTGAAATAAAAAGTGAGTAAAAACAAAAGATAAACTTTACTATTTGGGTAGTATGGCTTATCCTGCTGGTGGGAGCACAGAGAAAGTTCCAGCAATCAGCAATGTTAATTTTTCCTAATAGTTAATTTATAGAGGTGTGAATGGAGGATGGCCTCTGTGACGGTGTTGCCTTGCCTTCTGTGAGGTGAGTACTAGCCTCCTGATGTAGCTATAGGTTAGGTAGGTTTCCCATGTAGGCTCTCTTTCTGGCCACTTCTCTTTCATGAAAACAGAAAATCAACCCTAGCATCCTTTTTTCCAAGGCCCCTCTCTCAGTAAAATCTTCAGTGCAGACACTATGTACACCCAATCCCCCCCCCCCCTCCGCTTTCGGATCAACAGCTTTCATGAATGTTAGACTCCCCTTACTGCAGTAGTATGTCCACAGTCATTCCATCCAGCACTTCTGGTCTGTACATACTGCCACCATCATACCCTCTCTGCTCTTCTCTTCAATCTCTTGCACATACTGCCCACCATCATACTTTCTCTGCGCTAATCCTGCACATACTGCCCTCCATCAATCATTCCATTCCTGCTCTTCTCCTGCACATACTGCCCTCCATCATTCCCTTTCTGCTCTTCTCCTGCACATACTGCCCACCATCATAACATCTCTTCTCCTGCACATACTGTCCTCCATCATACCCTCTCTGCTCTTATCCTGCACATACTGCCCTCCATCATTCCCTTTCTGCTCTTCTCCTGCACATACTGCCCACCATCATACCCTCTCTGCTCTTCTCCTGCACATACTTCCCTCTATCATACACTCTCTGCTCTTCTCCTGCACATACTGCCCACCATCATACCCTCTTTGCTCTTCTCCTGCACATACTTCCCTCTATCATACACTCTCTGCTCTTCTCCTGCACATACTGCCCACCATCATACCCTCTTTGCTCTTCTCCTGCACATACTTCCCTCTTTCATACACTCTCTGCTCTTCTCCTGCACATACTGCCCACCATCATACCCTCTTTGCTCTTCTCCTGCACATACTTCCCTCTATCATACAC
Organism: Aquarana catesbeiana; assembly: GCF_042186555.1. Classification (NCBI taxonomy): domain Eukaryota; kingdom Metazoa; phylum Chordata; class Amphibia; order Anura; family Ranidae; genus Aquarana; species Aquarana catesbeiana. Next base: position 59,974,166 of record NC_133329.1, read on the forward strand.
TCTCTGCTCTTCTCCTGCACATGCTGCCCACCATCATACCCTCTCTGCTGTTCCCCTGCACATACTGCCCACCATCATACTCTCTCTGTACTTATCCTGCACATACTACCCACCATCATACCCTCTCTGCTCTTCTCCTGCACATACCGCCCACCATCATACACTCTCTGCTCTTCTCCTGCACATACTGCCCACCATCATACTCTCTCTGTACTTATCCAGCACATACTGCCCACCATCGTAATGTCTATTCTCCTGCACATACTGCCTTCCATCATACCCTGTCTGCTCTTCTCCTGTACATACTGCCCATCATCATATCCTCTCTGCTGTTCTCCTGCACATACTGCCCACCATCATACCCTCTCTGCTCTTATCCTGCACATACTGCCCACCATCATACCCTCTCTGCTCTTCTCTTGCACATACTGGTCATCTTCATACCCTCAGATAAAACAGTTCTTCATCTTTGTTTGTAATATCCCCAATATTGCCTGTTCTGGAACAGGCAAACTGCCAGTATAATATTAAAACTAAATCTTACTTTCACTTATTCAAGGATTGTGCCTCGATCCACTTAGATCCCACCTTCAGAACACCCATTGGGCTTTCCTCTATATCCTGCATTCACTATACATGTAACAGGGTGTTAGTCCCCATATAGGATTTCTTCCAATCCTTTTTCTGCCAGTCTGGGCTGGCTGTCTCTGTCTGTCTGTTAGGGATATGTAGCATCCTGGAGCTTAGGCAAGGATGTTCCTCACAAATTTACTTGCCAGAAGTAGTTATCCTGGTTGATTGTTAGAGATCCATTGATTCCTCCCTTAAGTTTGGCCTGGTTGCACTTGTCTCTACTACTAGGTGGCCGGATACTTGGTGGTTCTAGATATGAGAAGGGCGATGCAAGGTCAAGTTATGGGTATGTGGGTATCTCAGCCAATGGGCAAGGGTTTCATTGCATCCAATGGCCTGCTGGGAGCGCCTATATATTTGGGTGGAGTCAGGTGATCTATGTTCTGTGCCACCTGGACGGCTGTCTGAGTGGACGTGTGTCATATTGCCCCGGGCTGCTAGGCCAGAAATTGGGCCTATCCTGTGAGCATCTGGCTGCTAGGCTGTCTGAGGGCCTATTCAGAAGCAAGAGAGCAGCGAAGGGTTGGGATTGCGGCTTGCAGTCCAACCAGAAGTTATGGTTCTGCCGGCCAGAGAACCTGTCAGTGGTGGGAGGTAGAGTGGAAGCTGTTACATAGTTACATAGTTAGTCAGGTTGAAAAAGGACACAAGTCCATCCAGTTCAACCTTAAAAACAATAAATAAAATAAAAAATATCGTACAATCCAATATACCCAATTTTATACCCTCAGTTGATCAAGAGAAAGGCAAAAAACCCCAGCAGAGCATGCTCCAATTTGCTACAGCAGGGGAAAAAATTCCTTCCTGATCCCCCAAGAGGCAATCAGATTTTCCTGGATCAACTTTACCTATAAAATGTTAGTACCCAGTTATATTATGTACATTTAGGAAAGAATCCAGGCCTTTCTTAAAGCAATCTACTGAGCTGGCCAGAACCACCTCTGGCGGGAGTCTAGTCCACATTTTCACAGCTCTTACTGTGAAGAAACCTTTGCGTATTTGGAGATGAAATCTCTTTTCCTCTAGACGTAAAGAGTGCCCCCGTGTCCTCTGGGTTGACCGTAAAGAGAATAACTCAACACCAAGTTCACTATATGGACCCCTTATATATTTGAACATGTAGATCATATCCCCCTTATTCTCCTCTTCTCAAGAGTGAATAAATTCAGTTCCTCTAATCTTTCCTCATAGCTGAGCTCCTCCATGCCTCAGTTTGGTTGCCCTTCTCTGCACTTTCTCCAGTTCTCCGATATCCTTTTTGAGAACTGGCGTCCAAAACTGAACTGCATATTCCAGGTGAGGTCTTACTAATGATTTGAACAGGGGCACAATTATATCTCTCTCTCTAGAGTCCATACCTCTCTTAATACAAGAAAGGACTTTGCTGCTTTGGAAACCGCAGCTTGGCATTGCATGCTATTATTGAGCTTATGTTCTAATAAAACCCCCAGATTCTTCTCCACCACGGATTCCCCCAGTTGTACTCCCCCTAGTATGTATGATGCATGCATATTCTTAGCCCCCAAGTGCATAACTTTACATTTCTCAACATTAAACCTCATCTGCCACAGAGTCGCCCAATTAGACAGTGCATTGAGGTCGGCTTGTAAATCGGAGACATCCTATAAGGACATTATTCCACTGCATAGCTTGGTGTCATCTGCAAAGTCAGAAATGTTACTTTCGATCCCAGACCCAATATCATTTATATAGATATTAAAAAGTAACGGTCCCAGCACTGAACCTTGGGGTACACCACTGATAACCTTAGACCATTCAGAGTAAGAATCATTAACTACTACTCTCTGATTCTGTCTTTTAGCCAGTTTTCTATCCATTTACAAACTGATATTTCCAAGCCTGTAGACTTTACCTTACACATGAGCCGCGTGTGGGGAACTGTGTCGAACGCTTTTGCAAAATCCAAGTATACCACGTCCACAGCCACCCCTCACCAAGATTTTACTTACCTCTTCATAAAAAGAAATCAGGTTTGTCTGACAACTTCTGTCTTTCATGAATCCATGCTGTCTATTGCTTAAAATGTTTTTTTTCTAGCAAGAACTCGTCTATGTGGTCTTTTATTAAACGCTCCAGTATCTTCCCGACTATAGAAGTTAAACTAACAGGTCTATAGTTACTTGGTAAAGACTGATCCCTTTTTAAATATAGGCACCACATTCACCCTGCGCCAATCCAGTGCTACTATTCCCGTCATTAATGAGTCCCTAAAAATTAGATACAATGGCTTTGAAACTACAGAGGTCAATTCTTTTAGGATCTGTGGGTGGATGCCATCAGGTCCAGGTGCTTTATCCACCTTTATTCTGTCTAAATAATTCTGGACCATATCACTTTTGAGCCATTGTGGATCATTCGGGGCTGCGTCACTACCACCCCCATTATGGACATAAGATCCCCCATGCTCCTTTGTATACACAGAGCTGAAGAAAGTATTTAATAAATTAGCCTTCTCCTTGTCCCCAGTCACCCACTCTAGATCATTTTGTAAAGGGCCTACATGCTCAGACCTGGCCTTTTTACTATTAATATATTTGAAGAATGTTTTGGGGTTTGTCCTACTATCTTTTGAAATCTGTCATTCGTTTTGAATTTTTGCATCCTTGATTTCCTTTTTACATGTTCTGTTAAATTCTTTGTAACATTTAAACAACACTAGTGTTCCTTCATTTTTATATTTTTTAAAAGCTCTTTTCTTATTGTTTATAGCTTCTTTAACTTTGGCCGTGAGCCACATAGGTTTTGTTTTTAGCCTTTTAAACGTATTGCCCATGGGAATATACTTTGCAGTGAGGTCCTAAACAGTCTTTTTGAATAATTCCCATTTCTGTTCTGTGTTTATCAATGCAAATATTCCCTCCCAGTCTAAATCCTGGAGAGCAGCCCTCATCCTTGGAAAATTTGCTCTCTTGAAGTTAAGTGTTTTTATCTTTCCCGTATGTATTTCTTGTTTACAGCTAACATCAAATGAAATCATGTTATGATCACTGCTACCCAGTTGTTCCTTTATCTGGACATTAGTAATAAGCTCTGCATGGTTTGAGATTACCAGGTCCAACAGAGCTTCATTCCTAGTTGGGGCCTCAATAAACTGGACCATAAAATTGTCCTGTAATAGGTTTATAAATTTTTGCCCTTTAACTGTCCCAGCAGTGCCATTACTCCAGTCAATTTCTGGGTAGTTAAAATCCCCCATTATTATCACTGTCCCAGCCCTTGCAGCCCTTTCCATCTGTGCAAGGAGCTGAGTCTCCACCTCCTCGTTAACATTTGGTGGTCTGTAACAAACTCCAATGATTAACTTTGAACTATGCCCATCTATATGCAGTTCCACCCATAATGCTTCAGACTCATCACACTCTCCATCAACCAGGTCTTCTTTCATACTTCCTTTGAGATCACTTCTCACAGAGACAGACACCACCACCTTTCCTTTTTACCCTGTCTCTACGAAAGAGTGCATATCCAGGAATATTAATAGCCCAGTCTTGTGAGGATTGAAGCCAAGTTTCAGCAATACCGATTACATCATAGCTCTCCTCATGCACCAGAGCTTCCAACTCACCTATTTTGCTTGGCAGACTTCTGGCATTGGTGTACAAACACTTTAATGCATTATTACATTTTGTTCTGGTGTTTTTCATATCATTTTTAGTAGTACAAATGGCACTATAGTTTCCAATGGCTGTTTGCAACATGGGAAATTTCTTGTCACCTGCCATAACCCTCCCCCCATCTATCCCCATTCCACCCTCCATTAATGTCTGACCCCTAACTGACCTGTCTGCTCGATGTAATTCTAGTTCACCCTCCCCCCTCAATCCTAGTTTAAATACTCCTCCAGCCTTCCCATAAACCTCTCCCCCAGCACAGCAGACCCCCTTCCATTCAAGTGCAAATCGTCTTTAGCATATAGGTTGCACCCCAATGAAAAGTCAGCCCAGTGCTCTAGAAACCCAAATCCCTCCTCCCTACACCAGGTCTTTAGCCAGGCATTCAGCTCTCTAATCACCCCCTGTCTTTCCTGTGTTGCACATGGCACCGGTAATATTTCAGAGAATATCATCTTGGAGGTCCTTCCATTCAACTTGCAGCCTAGTTCTTTAAATTGATTCTTAAGGAGCCTCCACCTATCATGTATACTGTCATTGGTTCCAACGTGGACCAAGACAGCTGGGTCATGCCCAGCCCCTCCCAGTAATTTATCCACCCGGTCCACCACATGCCGAACCCTAGCACCAGGGAGACAGCAAACCATTCGGTTGAGGCGATCCTAGCGACAAATTATTCTATCAGTCCTTCTGATTATAGAATCCCCTATAAAAACCAACTATCTAGGCCTACCTGCACTCCCCTCACCACCTCTACTAGATGGGTTGCTCTCCCGGCTGTTAGGGGTAGCAGTGACATCTAGGGCTGCCACCTCTGTGTTTGCCACCTCCACATCTTGCCACTAAGGGACCATCCACCTTATTACCAGGAACCACAGTGAGTAACCGAAGCAAGTACCATAGCAGTATTCTCACCGAACGGGCACGGTGGAGAATCGGGAAACTTCAGGTGGTGATCAAGTCAGGGAGTCAGCCAGTGGAGGTGACCCTTGCAGAGCAGCCTTGTGTGTCAAGCCAGGGACTGAACAGACCAGCGGGGTTAAGCTTGAGAAGTATCTGGAGTGCCAAGCTAGGGACCTAGCAGAGAGGCGGGGTTGACGCTTGAGGAACATACCACTGTGAAGATTGGAGGAGCTCAAGGGATTCAGTGGCAGTGAATCAGCGGGTCAGAGACTGGGAGCTCATTGGGCTGAAGAGCTACAAGGAGAAGTTGTAGTGAAGGTGAAAGAACTGTTACGCTTTGTGTTTGGAACTGTTAAAGACTGTTGCCATAGGAGACAGCATTCCTGCACGTGGCATCTTGCTGGAGGCCTTTCCATGCACGGCCGTCCTCCTATCGAAGTCTCGGAGTCTGCTATTTGAACTTACAACCACTTAAGGGTGTCCTGGCCCTAACCCTCTTTCCCCAATCAAGTTTGTAAGAGAAATAAACATATTTTTTGCATTCAAGAAGTGCCTGGCGCCCAATAACTTTATCCAAATTGCACCCACTATGCCTCTCAACCCACCATCTACAGGAGGATTTCAGCTATCTCTGGCCCTGGAGGTTCTCATTAGACTGAAGGAGGCTGGAGACCTTGCTACACATATATTTAGGAAGGTGTTGGATTGTGAAGTAGGTACTGTGACTGCAGCATCAGGTGAAAAGTACAGTCGGTATGTTTAATCCCCTTAGTTGGCAACCCTTTTAGTATGTGAATGGCTGATTCATCCTCATTGGGATGGCAAGGAGAGAGCATTCTGTACAGGGGCAGTTGCAATCACCTGACTTATGTTGAAGCCTGAACATAAATGATGGAAAAATTGGACATTTATTTTTGCTGATTCTTTGGACTTTGTATATAATTCTGTATGCAAGTAAATCATCACCCAAAGTAATATTCAACTGGACATTCCGTATTTGTGTGTGGAGTTGGGATGAAGTGCTAGTGAACCATACACTTTTAAGGGTGTGTGTGAATCTGCTACTAGTGAGGAGCTAGAATAGCGAGTATCCATCATTGGAAAGTTAGTGTGTTAGAGATTTCTCTCCAAGCCTGGTCTATAGAAAGAGAGGCACTGTACGTTGAACACCACTGGTACCATTAAGTCTCTTTAAATGAATGGGGGAACCATGTAAACTATCCATTGGACTATGCAGGTTATTTTGAGGGAAGGTAGCACTTTCCCCTGGTAATAGGACTTAAGTATATGGCTATTATACATGAATACTATAAGTGGAGAAGTAAGTAAAATGAGAAAGATGGTTGTACTGCTAGGCCTTCGGCCACCCACATCCAGACTGACTCCAAAAGCCACAAAGATGGCTTTTAAGACACAAAGCGGTTGATTCACTAAAATGGAAGGGTGCAAAATATTGTGCAGCTGTGCATGGTAGCCAATCAGCTTCTAACGTCAGCTTGTTCAATTAACCACTTGAGCTCCCGAAGATTTTACTCCCTTCATGACTAGGCCATTTTTTGCTATTCAGCACTGGAGCACTGGGTTACTTTAACTGGCAATTGCGCGGTCAAGCAACACTGAACCCAAATTAAATTTTTATAATTTTTTCACACAAATAGAGCTTTCTTTTGATGGTATTTGATCACCATTGGGGTTTTTATTGTTTATTATATAAAACGAAAAAATACCGTATATACTCGAGTATAAGTCGAGGCCCCTAATTTACCACAAAAAACTGGGAAAAACTTATTGACCCGAGTATAAGACGAGGGTGAGAAATGCAGCAGCTACTGTAAGTGGAAAAAGAGGGTCAACAATGCCCATCTGCAGCTGCATGGCCTTCCCTGTGTCCTGTGCAGCCTACCTGTATCCTGTGCATGTGCATGTGTGTCCTGTGCAACCTCCCTGTGGCGATCTCCATCCTCCCTGTGGCAATCTCCATCCTCCGATCAGCGTGTTATAATACAGTTTGGCGGCCATTCCACTGTTCAAAAGCCGTGCCTCCTCCTCGTCTGTGATAGGCAGAACACTCAGTAGTCAGCAGTCAGCCTATCACGGACATTCTCTCATTCTCATACACCGGACAAGGATGAGAGAATGTCCGTGATAGCTGTACACTGACTGCTGGGAAGTGGAGTGTTCAGCCTATCACAGACGAGGAGGAGGCGTGGCTTTTGAAAGCTGAAAAAGCCTCCGAAATGCATTATCACACGCTGGCCGCCGTCTGCCTGCATGACACGCTGATCATGTAGGCAGACGGCAGTGACTCGAGTATAAGTCGAGGGGGCACTTTCAGCCCAAAAAAAGGGCTGAAAATCTCGACTTATACTCGAGTATATACAATACCAACAATTTTGAAGAGAAAAAAAAAAAAAACAACAATTTTTTACTTTTTGTAGTGGGCTTCACCACTGACAGTTGAAATGTAAACAAAAGAATGCCGGAAATTAAAAATTCTGAAAAAAAAAAAGCGTGCCCCCCCCCCCCCCCCAACGCATATCAAGCCACTCGGGTCTTGTATAGATTTTAAGGGGAACTACACCCCAACATTTTTTTAAAAATGCGGTGGGGCCCCCCCTAATCCATACCAGACCCTTATCCGAGCATGCAGCCCAGCAGGCAGGCCCCCAACCCCAATATTTATGAAACAATATTAAACGAATTTCAACAAAATTCGTTACTATTTCATTTGGTGATTCGGAAACATCCGAATCTTCAAATAATCAAAAATTTGTCCGAATGTATATTCAGACCGAAGCAAATTGCACATGTCTAGTTGTCATGCTTTGGCTAAAAACAAGTTTGCGTGATTGACCTTGACTAAGTATACATTTCCACAATGATATCATCTATTCTTCTTTTTCTACAGCCTCAAGCAATCCTGAAGTGTTTAAGTGATGGCTTTCCTCAACTCATCGTCACACAATTTGAACCAACTGAAAGGAAAATTGATCGACATATTTTCAGAAGATGTGGATGGTTTGTGTGATGAGTTGGACTCTCTGAGTTTAATAACCAAGGAAAATGATGTTGACCTGTATAATAGCCCCGTGGAGAAAGTTCATAATATATTAAACACTATTTTAAAGGAAGGAGAATTGGCCTCTAAAACATTGCTGGAGCATTTGGAGAACATGACATTGAAATTTCCATCCTTATGTTTTCTGAAAAGTAAGTTCATTTATAATTATTAAATGACTGAGGTAGAGGACACAGTTACAGTGCAAGGGAACTCTGACAAAGGGGAACGTTGCAGATCATGATCTAAGGGGGAACTCTGATGTAAGGGGGGTTCTGGTGACCAAAGACCACCTTATATCAGAATCCACACTGCGTTCCCCTTTATATCAGAGATCCCACTTACATCAGTGTCTGCAGAATTGCTCTTTACATCAGAGTTTGCCTTTACATCAGGGTCCGCAAAGTTCCCCCTTGCACTGTAAGGGGGAATCCTGCAGGCTCTGATGTAAAGGGGAATGCCGGGAACTCTGATGTGGGGCGGGGGGGACTTTGGTGACCAAAGATAACCTTCCGCAGAGTAAATACACAAAGGAAAGGGGGGGTTCCTGATATAAGGTGTAATCTTTATATCAGTGCCCCCTTACATTATTTTATTCACTTCCCCTTACATCAGTGACCCCCCTCCTCAGACTGGCCTGTTAGCGCTGTCACTGACTTCCTACCAAGTGCACCATGCAGGGCTCAGTCAGACGGCTCCAGCTTGGCAAATCTGGTTTTATCCTATAGTCTCCTCTCCACAGTCCACACACGTCTGACTTCTCCCGTGACCCCCATCCCAGCAGCGCTCCCACTCTTACTTTCAAAGATTTTTATTCGTTCAAAAAGAAAAACAAAACAGTCAAATAAGAAATACAAAGTTTTTACGAGGCATTGAGAGGGCCTACATTTTACAGGTACAGAAAAATAGGATGACAAAGATAAAAAAAAATAGGCAATACTAAATTATCTGCAGTATGCTAACACTACTAGGATACCTGAACCTGGGGTTCTGGGAGGCTCACCCAGCACCCCTAAGGGGAGCATACTGTGCCCGGAGAAACATCCTTGGGAACCCGGAGTGGGGCTGTCACCAAAGGAAGACTATGAGTATTAGTTATAGTAGAATGAAATAGGTGTCTAGCCTCTATGCCCCGAGGAGAGGGCCCTTTGAACCAAGGACCTGGAGGTACTTAGTCTTATACTTTCATTTCAATTGTGGAATGGGGCCACAGTGCATAAGAGAAGAAGAAGGGTGGGGGCAGAGGAAAAAAAAGGAAAAGAGGGGAGAGGGGTGGGAAGCCAATCAGCAGGATGTCCACTGCGTTTGGAATACAGAAGTGTGTTCATTATGTGTGTACCCCAGGGGTGAGTGCCATACCCATATGATGGGCCCAGGGTTCCCAGGTAGATTCGAACTGAACTTTTGAGTCCAGCAATACACTGGTCAACTTCTCCTGAGACATAATCCATGATATTTTACGTTTGGCAGCCATAAAGGAGAGCATTGGCTGTTTCCAAGCCTTGGCTATCGTAAGCTTTGCGCCCAGTAAGATAAAATGGATTAATTTGCGTTTGGGTTTGAGGGCCCTGTGGATAGTAGCATTGAGGAGGGCTACGTCAGGGGTTCTTGGGACCTGGCGATCTGTCACCTTTTGGATCAGGTTGAACATCCTTTTCTAGAAGGGCCTAATTCTGGGACATTCCCACCAAATGTGGGCCATAGTGCCTACAATATTACATCCTCTGAAGCAGTGAGAGTTTGCAGAGGGATACATGTGGGCAAGTTTAGCAGGGGTAAGGTACCATCTGGTCATAACTTTGAGGTTAGCTTCAATTAGTGAAACATTCCTTATCCCTTTATAGGCTCTAGAAAAGGATGTCTGCCATTTTCCAGGTCCCAATGTATCTGGAGATCATTTTCCCAAGCGGTCATGAATGGGGCTTTGCAAGCCTGCCGGGCCAGTGACTGGTAGACAACAGAGATTCCACCCCTCTGTTCTGTGACTTGTCCGCCCCAGAGCTCATAAGGTGTAAATCTGGGAGGGACAGGTTTCCCTTTCCAGATTTTGTGGAGAAAGTGTTGTATCTGGTGAAGTCTAAAGTGTTCCGAGGTCGGGATGTCTAGTTGCCGCTCACAGAATTTCAAGGTTATTGCTCCGGAGGCAGTGAAAAAGTGTCCGATTCGATACAGCCCTTTGTCCAACCACCATTTAAAGGATTTAATATTTAGGCCTGGGTTGCTAAAAATGTGGGCCAGGGGCCTGCAATCAGAGGTCAGGGATGTCTCGGTTTTCAGTCTGTCCCATAGGGTCAGGGATTGTGATAGGATAGAGAGAGTATGGGGGGGTCACTCCCTGGGGGGGGGATCCACAATAAGAAGTCCAAGGTAAAGGTGGGGGCAGCCTGTCTCTCAATTTGTATCCAGTCTCGTTTTTCAGTTTTGGAATAGACCGTGGAGAGTTGTGCTAGTCTTGCCGCTTGAAAATACCATAATAGTCTTGGTAGACCTAGACCCCCCCACTTCCTTAGACGGAAGAGGGTATTTCGAGGTAACCGATGTCCTGCCCCATCCCAAATAAATTTGGTAACTTTCTTTTGAAAGGATTGTAAGTGGTCTTTCCTTATGTTAATCGGAATGGCTCTAAATAGGTATAGCAATCGGGGAAGGAGAGTCATTTTGATGGAGTGAATCTTACCTAGCCAGGATAGTTCCCCCCCCTAGCCCACTTTTTCAGGTCTGCTTCCAGCTTCTGGTATGTGGAAGGATAGTTCGACGAGTAAAGGTGTTCTATTTTAGCAGTGAGATTGATCCCCAAGTATTCTATGGAGGCATTATTCCATCTAAACTCAAAGTCGCTCTGCAGCGTCGCTACTATGTCTGATTGTGGAGAGGTGTTGAGGGCATGGGATTTAACGTAATTTACCCAGAGGCCTGACGCCGCTGTGAAGTCATAAAGCAGTTTTCAGAGATTGGAAAGAGTTACATAGTTACATAGTAGGTGAGGTTGAAAAAAGACACAAGTCCATCAAGTCCAACCTATGTGTGTGATTATGTGTCAGTATTACATTACATATCCCTGTATGTTGCGGTCATTCAGGTGATTATCTAATAGTTTCTTGAAGCTATCAATGCTCCCCGCTGAGACCACTGCCTGTGGAAGGGAATTCCACATCCTTGCCGCTCTAATAGGGCGTACACACGGTCGGACTTTGTTCGGACATTCCGACAACAAAATCCTAGGATTTTTTTTGACGGATGTTGGCTCAAACTTGTTTTGTCTACACACGGTCGCACAAAGTTGTCGGAAAATCCGATCGTTCTAAACGCGGTGACGTAAAACATGTACGTCGGGACTATAAACGGGGCAGTGGCCAATAGCTTTCATCTCGTTATTTATTCTGAGCATGCGTGGCACTTTGTCCGTCGGATTTGTGTACACACGATCGGAATTTCCGACAACAGATTTTGTTGTTGGAAAATTTTATCTCCTGCTCTCCAACTTTGTGTGTCGGAAAATCCGATGGAAAATGTCCGATGGAGCCCACACACGGTTGGAATTTCCGACAACACGCTCCGATCGGACATTTTCCATCGGAAAATCCGACTGTGTGTACGGGGCATTACAGTAAAGAACCCTCTACGTAGTTTACGGTTAAATCTCTTTTCTTCTAATTGTAATGAGTGGCCCCGAGTCTTATTAAACTCCCTTCCGCAAAAAAGTTTTCTCCCTATGTGGGGTCACCAGAACAGTATTTATAAATTGAAATCATATCCCCTCTCAAGCGTCTCTTCTCCAGAGAGAATAAGTTCAGTGCTCGCAACCTTTCCTCATAACTAAGATCCTCCAGACCCTATTAGCTTTGTTGCCCTTCTTTGTACTCGCTCCATTTCCAGTACATCCCTCCTGAGGACTGGTGCTCAGAAGTGGACAGCATACTCCAGGTGCGGCCGGACCAGAGTCTTGTAGAGCGGGAGAATTATCGTTTTATCTCTGGAGTTGATCCCCCTTTTAATGCATGCCAATATTCTGTTTGCTTTATTAGCAGCAGCTTGGCATTGCATGCCATTGCTGAGCCTATCATCTACTAGGACCCCCAGGTCCTTTTCCATCCTAGATTCCCCCAGAGGTTCTCCCCCCAGTGTATAGATTGCATTCATATTTCTGCCACCCAAATGCATTATTTTACATTTTCTACATTGAACCTCATTTGCCATGTAGTTGCCCACCCCATTAATTTGTTCAGGTCTTTTTGCAAGATTTCCACATCCTGCGGAGAAGTTATTTCCCTTCTTAGCTTAGTATCGTCTGCAAATACAGATATTGAACTGTTTATCCCATCCTCCAGGTCGTTTATGAACAAATGAAATAGGATTGGTCCTAGCACAGAACCCTGGGGAACCCCACTACCTACCCCTGACCATTCTGATAACTCCCCATTTATTACCACCCTCTGAACACGCCCTTGTAGCCAGTTTTCAATCCATGTACTCACCCTATGGTCCATGCCAATGCACCTTATTTTGTACAGTAAACGTTTATGGGGAACTGTGTCAAATGCTTTTGCAAAATCCAGATACACCACGTCTACGGGCCTTCCTTTATCTAGATGGCAACTCACCTCCTCATAGAAGGTTTATAGATTGGTTTGGCAAGAACGATTCTTCATGAATCCATGCTGATTACTGCTAATGATATCATTCTTATTACTAAAATCTTGTATATAGTCCCTTATCATCCCCTCCAAGAGTTTACATACTATTGATGTTAGGCTAACTGGTCTGTAATTCCCAGGGATGTTTTTTGGGCCCTTTTTAAATATTGGTGCTACATTGGCTTTTTTCCAATCAGCTGGTACCATTCCAGTCAATAGACTGTCTGTAAAAATTAGGAACAACGGTCTGGCAATCACCTGACTGAGTTCCCTAAGTACCCTCGGATGCAAGCCATCTGGTCCCGGTGATTTATTAATGTTAAGTTTCTCAAGTCTAATTTTAATTCCGTCCTCTGTTAACCATGTAGGTGCTTCCTGTGTTGTGTCATGAGGATAAACACTGCAGTTTTGGTTACTGAAGCCCCCCGAGTTGTAATGGGGGAGGTTATAAATAGTAACATGTCATCAGCGAAGAGACTGCATTTGTGGGTTTGGGTTCCACAGGTAACGCCTTGGATGTTGGGGTTGGAGCGTATGGCTATCGCCAGTGTCTCAATAGCAATGGCGAAGATCATAGGGGACAGGGGGCATCCCTGTCTGGTGCCTCTAGCAATGTTAAACGGTGTCGAGTAGTGCCCTTGAAGGCTAATCGTGGCTTTCGGTGTAGAATAGAGGGACCGAAGGATTCCCAAGAAGCGTTGACCGAACCCCCATCGTTCCATGAGTGCAAAAATGTAGGGCCACTCAACAGAGTCGAAAGCCTTGTGTAAGTCTAGGGAGAGGCGCATCCCTTCCTGCTTGGGGCCCCCGTCCCATCCTGATTGTAGAAGGGAGACCACATCAATGGCCCTCCTGATTTGGTCTGGCCCCTGTCTGCTCGGGACGAACCCAACCTGGTCTTTATGGATGTATCTACTAATGAAGGACGCAAGGCGATTTGCTAGTATTTTTGTCAGTATCTTAAGATCATTATTTATTAGGGAAATGGGTCTATAGTCCTCTACTTCCTCCAGGTTCTTGTTCGGTTTGGGGATTACCGTTATGTAGGCAGTGTTGAGTTGAGGGTCTAGAGGAGATCCCTGGGCTTTTACTTTGAAAAATCTCGCCATGTGAGGTGCTAACGTGTCTGCGAAAGCCTTGTAGTATGGGACAGATAGTCCGTCAGGGCCAGGAGCCGACCCCGGTCTGAGGTTCTTGATGACCTCCTTTATCTCCTCAACTGAGAAGCCTGCCTCCATAATATCTGTATGTTCAGCGGTCAGGGATGTTATCGGAAGGTCCTGAAGGAAGCTGGAAACCAAGGGCCCCTTATCTGTGGGGGTGGTGCTGTAGAGTTTAGTGTAAAGTGCCTGAAAGGCTTTAAGAATCTTATTGGGGTTGGCCGATGGGGGTTGTCCAGCAACTCTAATTTTAGGTAGGGAGTGGGTGCGGAGTCGAGGGGAGAGTTTGGAGGCCAGCATAGGGTCTATTTTATCTTTTTGGTGATAAAATTTGGCTCCACTTCAACGGATGTGTTTTTTTCAGGCTTTTGCAGTAAGAGCCAAATTAAGTTCTAGCCTGGCAGCGTCCAGTTGGTCTACTAGGGTTTGTGAGGGGTGTTTCTTGTGTTTGGCCTTCAGGGCTGTAAACTTATTTTCAAGGATTTTAATATCCATTAGCCTTTCTTTCTTGGGTTGGGTCGCTATACTAATTATTTTGCCCCTAATTGTGGCTTTATGGGTTGCCCAAAGAACCTCAGGGGAGATATCCTCTGCATTGTTTAGGAGGAAATATTCCTTCAGGGAGTTCTCTATTTTAGTGGATCTGATGGGGTCACTAAGGGTGGATTCATTCAGTTGCCAGTGTGTACCCGATGTCCTAGTTAGGGAGTTGAGCAGGGTGATGAGAACCATAGAATGGTCCGGTCAGGCAGTGTCTACAATGGCCGCATTACGGGTTGACGGGATAAGGCTGGGGGGCATGAGGATATGGTATATTCTGGCATAAGTTTGGTGTGGGGAGGAGTAGTGTGTTTAATCCCTTTTCAAGGGGTTCAATTCCTTCCAGATGTCGACCAGCCCGTGGGCGTGGAGGGATCTGGCTATGTTCAGGCTCACCTTGGTGGGTCATGTTAGCTGGGACTTGGGGGGTTTTGACTTGTTAAGTCCCCTCCAAAGATGACCTTTCCCTCTTCCATGGGGAGGAGTGTTTTGAAAAGAGCTTGGAAGAATTTGGTTTGGCCTTTACTGGGGGCATAGTAAGAGATTATAGAATATATAATGCCTTCAATAGATCCCTTGACTAGGATATACCTGCCCTCTGGGTCCCTGAAGTCTGAGATGTGGGTAAACTTGCTGTTTTTCGAGAAAAGGATAGCTACCCCCTTCATCTTGTTTTCTGCGTTTGCTAAATAAAATGTCGGGTAGTAGGAGTGGAGTAATTGGGGGCTGTATCGAATTGGAAAATGTGTCTCTTGAAGCAAAACTATATCTATTTTCAGGGAGTGGTAGTTGTCAAGTGCTTTCTCCGCTTCCTGGGGGAAATCAGCCCCTGAACGTTGTGTGTGGCAACCCTGAGATCTGTCCCAGACATTGGGACAGAGGGATGGAAAGCTACTGAAGCGACCGTCACTTACCCCTTGACGTTTTCTCCTGAGAGGGTCAGGGAAGTGTGTGGGGCAGGTCACACTCCAGGTCCGGAGTTCGGAGCAGTAGAGATCCCGCTGATTGGCTTGAGAAAGAGAGAGGGCTAGGAAGGGGGAAAGGAAATGGAACAAACAAGACATAAAAAAGCGTCTTCCAAGAAGACCTTTGGCGTCTGGCAAGAGAAACTCCTTCCAGCTGCCAACCAGTAGACATTGGTCACCTCTAATAGAGGACCGATGACCCATTCCGCAGAAAGAAAAAAATCTGCTTCTATGGGATGGGTGGAGGCGTAAGGATGTCACCCCTGACCCTTGCATCTATGTGAACCTTAAAGTCAAACTTGCACAGCTTAAATTAACAGAACGAACAATAGTAATGGTAAAACGGTAAATTGAAAATAAAGATCAAAAATTGGGAGAGCCATTTGGTGGGCTAGCCACAGAGGCCTTTTCCCGGCTCCCCCCTTCTTCAACACTGGGGGAGGGGAGAACCTTCTGGAATAGTGGGGATAGTTCCCGGTTTCCCCCGGTCGCCCATGTGAGGTCTCCGGTATCAATCCTCCCGAGGGAGTCTGGACCAGGGTGGACTGCAGTTTCCAGTTTCATCTGGGAAAGTCCAAGAGGGGTGGTGGGAGTCCTTCAAGAAGAGGGCGTTGAGGCCACTAAAAAAACAAAAAAAAGGGTGGGAGAGCAAGTTCAAAAGGGAATTATAGGGAATTATATACCGTCCTTTTGAAGAACATCTCCTTCATGACCTGTGGGTGGTTATGTAGCAGGAACCTCAGAGAAACAGAGAATAGGGATATAATAGGGATAACTTTGGGGAGAAAACATGTAGGAGTCAACCATTCGGTCTTATCAGTAAGGAGCCTGGAGCTCCAGCAACAGAGGGGATTGTGGTCCCAGCATGGGGTGCCCTAGTGAGGGGGAGATGTGTAGAGGCTTGAAAAAACCATCTTATGGAGGTCTGCCGTCCTTGGATTTCCTGGTCTTCCCTGTGTTCCATAGGGGGGAGACTGGGCTCGCTGGAGAGGGTCGCTTGGCGGATCCCGCTGATGCTGTGGAAAAATCCATGGGTGCTTCCCGGCAGATCAGCTTGAGGTATACGAAGAGTTTCTCACCTTCTGCTAGGCTGGAGAAAAATCCACTATCCAGGGTAAAGCTTACTCTCACTGCCAAGGGGAAGGCCCAGCGGTACTTAATGTCCTGTTGTGAAAGGACTGTGAGGAGCGGTTTGAGGGCACGTCGTTTTTGGATGGTAGTGGGGGATAGGTCAGCAAAAATTTGTATCTGGTGCCCCCGACAAGTAACTTGCAGCTTGAGGCGGGATTGTCGCATAACTTCCTCTTTTATGACGTAGAAGTGTGGCTTCACGATAACATCTCTCGGGAAGCCAGCCTTTCTGGGGGGTCCTAGGGCCCTATGGGCCCTGTCCAGTTCCAGGCAGTGCGGGGGAGTACTGGGTATTAGTTTCTTGATGAGATCTTATATCGCGGGAGAGATATCCGTGATAGTTTCAGGAAGGCCTCGGATCCGTATGTTATATCTCCTGGACCTATTTTCAAAATCATCGATCCTGGAAAGGGCAGTGTCTAGCTGGTCCTGTAGAACCTGGATATGGGCTGCATTTTGATTAGTGCGAGAGACCGTAATGTCCAGTTTACTTTCAATGGCTTCCATTCTGGATCCCAGGCTGGCGAAATCAGATTTAATGTCTCTGGTAATTTGGGTGGCTGTGTTAGCCAGTCCCCTCTCCAAAAGGGCAGACAATTTTAGGAATAAGTCCCCCTGCAGTGTGGACGGGTCTTGGTCTGGCAGGCTGGGGGAGGGGGGTGAAATGGAGGAATGGTGAAGCAGGCCCAGTCGGGGACATGGTGTATTCCTCCATGGTGTGGCCTAGCAAGGACTCCGTGGAGGCCGGAGAAGGAGCCTGGGGGTACTGGGGGGTACCCTTGGTCAGCTCTGAGTAAGTAAGCGTTGCTGGGGCTATTACTTGCCTCAGATCTTGTTGCCTCTCTCCGTAGGCTATGTGTTGCTGGTCTGAGGTGATGATGGCGGCCATCTTGGTACACCCACCTCGGCCTGCTTTATGAAATTCCAGCCCAAGATCGCATCTGGCGGCTGGGCCGGACATTCAGGGGGACTCCCGGGGGTGTCCTGGCAGTGGAGCGGGTAAGGCTGTCCGGTCCGCGGGGATGCTGCAGGCGCTGTGTCGATTGTGGGGCAGGGATGATGCGGAGCTCCCGGCTTATGGCGCCATCATGGAGCTCCCACGCATGCGCACTAGCGCTCCCACTCTTGACTCCTCTCCAGACTCCCCCTCAGAGACTGCAGACATGATAAAAGACAAGAGGTGGTCATAGATTGCAGACATGATACAAGAGATGGTCAGAGATTGCAGGCACGATACAAGCGATGGTTAGATGTTGTGGACATGGTACAGGAGATGGTTAGATGCAGCAGACATGGTACAGGAGATGGTTAGAGGCTAAGTGAAAAAATTTTCCCTCCCCGGTGTCATGTGACTCATTAATGTTACAAGGTCTCAGGTGTGAATGGGGAGCAGGTGTGTTAAATATCGCTCTCACTCTCTTATACTGGTCACTAGAAGTTCAACATGGCACCTCATGGTAACAAAACTCTCTGAGGATCTGAAAAAAAAGAATTGTTGCTCTACATAAATATGGCCTAGACTATAAGAAGATTACCAAGACCCTGAAACTGAGCTACAGCACGGTGACCAAGACCATACAGCGGTTTAACAGGACAGGTTTCACTCAGAACAGGCCTCACCATGGTCAACCAAAGAAGTTGAGTGCACGTGCTTAGCGTCATATCCAGAGGTTGTCTTTGGGAAATAGACACATGAGTGCTGCCAGCAGAGGTTAAAGGGGTGGGGTGTCAGCCTGTCAGTGCTCAGACCATACGCTGCACATTGCATCAAATTGGTCTGCATGGCTGTTGTCCCAGAAGGAAGCCTCTTCTAAAGATGATGCACAAGAAAGGCCGCAAACAGTTTGCTGATGACAAGCAGACTAAGGACATGGATTACTGGAACTATGTCCTGTGGTCTGATGAGACCAAGATAAATGTATTTGGTTCAGATGGTGTCAAGCATTTGTGGCGGCAACCAGGTAAGAAGTACAAAGACAAGTGTGTCTTGCCTACAGTCAAGCATGGTGGTGGGAGTGTCATGGTCTGACCGGGCCGCAGGGCAGTATTCCAACATGATAACGACCCCAAACACACCTCCAAGACGACCACTACCTTGCTAAAGAAGCTGAGGGCAAAGATGATGGACTGGCCAAGCATGTCTCCAGACCTAAACCCTATTGAGCATCTGTGGGGAATCCTCAAACAGAAGGTGGAGGAGCGCAAGGTCTCTAACATCCACCAGCTCTGTGATGTCATCATGGAGGAGTGGAAGAGGACTCCAGTGGCAACCTGTGAAGCTCTGATGAACTCCATACCCAAGAGGGTTAAAGTCAGTGCTGGAAAATAATGGTGGCCACACAAAATATTGACACTTTGGCCCCAATTTGGACATTTTCATTTAGGGGTGTACTCACTTTTGTTGCCAGCGGTTTAGACATTAATGGCTGTGTGTTGAGTTATTTTGAGGGGACAGCAAATTTACACTGTTATACAAGCTGTACACTCACTACTTTACATTGTAGCAAAGTGTCATTTTTTCAGTATTGTCACATGAAAAGATATAATAAAATATTTACAAAAAATGTGAGGGGTGTACTCACTTTTGTGAGATACTGTATATACTGGAATTTATGCAGCTTTTACTTTCTGACTGCCTATCACATTTCTTGAGGTGCTAAAATGCCAGGGCAGTACAACCCCTCACCCTAATAAAATTAACCCTTTTTGGAAAATACCCCAAGGACACCCCAAGGAATTTTCTGAGAGGCATGTTGAGCCCATGGAAGATTTTATTTTTTGTCACAAGTTTTTTGAAAAATTAAAGTGGTACTAAAGGTTCACGTTTAAAAAACAAACAAAAAAACAAACATGTCATACTTACCTCCACTGTGCAGCTCGTTTTGCACAGAGTGGCCCCAATCGTCCTCTTCTGGAGTCCCACAGTGGCTCTATTGGCTCCTCCCCGCAATAGATAACCCCCTCTGGGAAGCTCTCTCCCGAGGGGGTTACCTTGCGGGCGTGCTCCTGTGTCACACACTCGGCGTACATAGCCGCCAAGTGTATGACTTTGCCCCTCCCCCCCGGCGGCCGCGTCATTGAATTTAATTGACAGCAGCGGGAGCCAATAGGTGCGCTGCTATCAATCTATCTAATGAAGAGCCGAGAAGCTGTGGGGACGCGGGATCGCGCCCACGGAAGTTCAGGTAAGTAAAACGGGGGCTCGGGGGGGGGGGGGGGGGCGGACAGTGCAAGGTGTTTTTTCACCTTAATGCATAGGATGCATTAAGGTGAAAAAACACGAGGCTTTACAACCCCTTTAAAAAAGAAGGTTTTTTTTTTTTGGTTTTACACAAAGCTGTCACTTATATATTAGATATTGCTCACACATGCCATGGGTATATGTAGAATTACACCCCAAAATACATTCTTCTGCTTTTCCTGAGTACGGGGATACCACATGTGTGAGACTTTTTGGGAGCCTAGCCGCGTACAAAACCCCGGAAACCAATCACCGCCTTCAGGATTTCAAAGGGCATAAAATTGCTTATTTCACTTCCTTACTACCTATCACAGTTTCGGAGGCCCTGAAATACCAAGATAGGACAACCCCCCCCCCACACACACACACTCTAAATGACCCCTTTTTGGAAAGTAAACACCCCACGGCATTTGCTGACAGGCATGTATGGAATATTTTATTTTTTGCCACAAGTTTCTGAAAAATTATTATTATTATTATTTTTTTTTTACACAGTTGTCATTTAAATTATATATTGCTCACACATGCCATGGGTATATTTGGAATTACACCCCAAAATACATTCTGCTGCTTCTCCTGAGTACGGGGATACCACATGTGTGAGACTATTTGGCAGCCTAGCTGTGCACAGGTGCCGAAAACCAATCACTGCCTTCAGGATTTCAAAGGCCGTAAATTCCTCGTTTCACTTCCTCACAACCTATCACAGTTTGGAGGCCCTGAAATGCCAAGACAACACAACCCCCCCCCCCCCCCCCCAAAATTACCCCTTTTTGGAAAGTAGACATTAGGGATGGGCTGAACGGACCCCTGTTCGGTTCGCACCCAAACTTTCAAACACCGCAAAAGTTCAGACCTGAATAACGAACCCCATTTAAGTCAATGGACCCCGAACGTTAAATATCAAAAGTGCCCATTTTGAAGGCTTAAATGCAAGTAATTAGGCATACAATGGTTATAGGGGTCCGGGTCCTGCCCTGGGGGACATGTATCAATAAAAACAAACTTTGTGAAAAACGCCATTTTTAAATGAGCAGTGATTTTTTGATTTTTAAAGTGAAAGCCTAAAAATGAAAAATTCCTTCCAATATAGTGCCTGGGGGGTCCCCTTATGCCGTGTACACACGGGCGGACTTTTCGACCAGACTGGTCCGACGGGACGAATCCGTCGGACAATCCGCCCGCGTGTGGGCTTCATCGGACCTGCAGCGGACTTTTTCGGGCGAAAATCAGACGGACTTTAGATTTGAAACATGGTTTAAATCTTTCCGACGGACTTGAGTCTGGTCGAAAAATCCGCTCCTCTGTATGCTAGTCCGTCGGATGAAAACCGACGCTAGGGCAGCTATTGGCTACTGGCTATCAACTTCCTTATTTTAGTCCGGTCGTACGTCATTATGTATGAATCCGTTGGACTTTGGTGTGATCGTGTGTAAGCAAGTCCATTCGTTCGAAAGTCCGTCGGAAGTCTGTCAAAAGTCAGTCCAAAGTCCGTTGGAAAGACCGTCAGACCTTTGATGCCGAAAAGTCCGCCCGTGTGTACATGGAATTAGTCTTACTGTAAAGTGGCAGATCTGTACCATGTCTAGAATCTGCTGCAGCAATAATTGAATTTATAAAGCCAAAAAAAATGACATTTTTCCTGACTTTATTTTGCTCAGCAACAACTGGGGAGCCAGTGTGTATAATGAGGCCACAATGTAGTGCACTGGGAACAAGATTAGAGATTTTTTGGATACATTCTGGTGTCACTTTGACTTTGGATAGAAGTAACGTGTGTGTTAAAATTGGTCTTTGGGTATCGTGACGCCTTCCCACCGTAACCCTTGTAACCTGGGGGACAGGTAGCAGGTACAAAAGCTTCCTGGGATAGGCAGGCTTTCAGGCACAGATACCAGAACAAGTGAAGTAGTGACAAACAGTGAAGTGTTTAATGGTGATAATTACAAGTCTATAGAGGTGCTGTAGAGGGGAAAAAAAAAACAAACAGAACAAAATAGCCAAACAAAAACCTAGCCATGTCTCGGTTCTAACTATACACTATGCAGGCCCTAACTACCAGGCTGAGCAAGCCTACCACTTGTCAGTTTCCACATAAACTGCTTAACAGCTTTTTACCAACCTTTTTGCTCTCACAGACCAGTGTTGTCTGTGTTTCCCAGGCAGAGAGCAAAGGCTTTCTGCTCAGGTGAGCTTAAATTAGCCTGGGGAAGAGCACCAAGACCCAAACTGGATCATGGTTCAGAGATTCCTAAATGTGTACAAGAGGAGCCTGGGAGACGTATAAACCCCGAACAGGACTGTTCCTGGCTCTCTCTGGGGCGCTCTGCCACATATCCCCCCCCCCTTGTTTCAACCCCAGGGTTGGAAAACCTGTGGCCCAACAGGAGTGAACACAGGACAGGGCATCTACATTCCCCATCTCAACACCTGGCCTGTGTTTTACAGTGAAGGAGTAATCCTGTAGAGCCAAAATCCACCGGTTCACCCGTCTATTAGTCTCCTTCTTTTGGGCGATCCATTTCAGGGGAGCATGGTCAGTTATTAACTCAAACTGGCGTCCTAACAAATAGTACCTGAGTGCGTCCACAGCCCACTTTATGGCTAAACATTACTTTTCAATGACTGCATACTTTTTCTCATGGTCATTGAGCTTTCTGCTTAGGTACGACACAGGGTGTTCTTTCCCACTGTGTACCTGTGATAGTACTGCCCCAATACCAACATCAGATGCATCCGTCTGAACCAAAAAATCTTTGGAGAAATTGTGGGAGTACAGTACTGGCTGTGCACAAAGAGCCTTCTTCAGGACTTGGAAAGATTCCTCTGCTACTGAGGACCGTTTCACCATTACAGAGTCTTTCCCTTTCGTAAGGTCTGTCAGTGGGGCAGCTATAGTTGCAAAATTTGGGATAAATCTTCTATAATACCCCGCAATTCCAAGAAAGGCCCTGACCTGCTTCTTGTTTGCAGGACGTGGCCACTCCTGAATGGCTTCCATTTTCCTCACTTGAGGTTTTATGACACCACGGCCAATAGTGTAGCCCAAATACTTGGCTTCCTCTAGACCAATGGCACATTTTTTGCCGGATTTGCCGTAAAACCTTCTTTGAGGGGAATCAAGGACAGCCTGGACACGGGGCAAGTGAGAATCCCAGTCAGTGCTATGTACCACTATGTCATCTAGATAGGCTGCTGCATATCGTCGGTGGGGTCTTAGGGTCCTGTCCATGGCCCTCTGAAATGTCGGGGGGGCATTTTGCAACCCAAAAGGCATTTTTTTTATATTGAAAGGAACCCTCCGGGGTCACAAATGCAGTCTTCTCTTTGGCGCTACCAGTCAGGGGTATTTGCCAATAACCTTTTGTCAAGTCCAAAGTGGTCAGATAGAGAGCCTTGCCAAATCTGTCTATAAGTTTGTCTACTTTGGACATTGGGTACGTGTCAAACTTTGACACTGCATTAAGCTTCCTGAAGTCATTACAGAACCTCTAAGTGCCATCCAGGTTTGGGACTAACACGATAGGGCTAGACCAGTCACTATTGGATTCCTCAATGACATCTAGCTCCAACATTCTTTTAACTTCAGGAATTCGGTACGGTTTGAGCTTGACATGGACCCCAGGTTCAGTAACAATATCATGCTGAACTGCTGAAGTCATGCCAGGTAAAATTTCTCTCTATGGGGGCGTGGCTTAGCAATGGCTGAGTAAAGACGTGCTCTTGTGGAGTTCCCGGCCTGGCCCGATCTACGGTGGTCTACAGACAGCCAATATATCAGGTGGACACGGTATGAACACTCCTAATCGGTATAGGACACTTTCGGCAGCCAGAGGGACCCGGCTTTATACACCACAACCGACCATTCGCAGCTACTTTAGAGTCCCACAAAGACTATCACCGGGCGCCATTGTCACAGCGCCATGTGAATCCTGCATGGAGACAAAATCTGCAGCTTCACGAACAGCTTCGCAGATACACTCACCGGAGCTCGATCACCTCACAGGGACGCCGGCGGCTTTCCGAACAGATATGGATGAACACACACAGAGTCAGAACCGTCTGGATGCGGACCTCTGCACCCTGCTCCGGGCTTTACTTACGAGAGCGGACATAGAGGCCTTGCCCACGAGAGCAGACATAGAATCCCTGATCCTGCGCATAGAGGAGGCACATAGCAGGGATATACAGGAGGTGAGAACGGAGCTGCACTCGATTTCTGACCGAGTAACCTCTGGAGAGCCTTTGACAGCGACGCTTAAGACACGAGTACAGGCCCTGGAATGAGCTAATGCCTCACATATAATAGAATCCCAAGAGATGCAACTACATTTAGAGGAAATGGAGGACCGTAGCCACCGCAATAATCTGCGACTGCGGGGCCTTCCAGAAGCCACCGGAAGACCTAGCAGGAACTGTCACAGCAATATTTAATAGCTTGCTGGATACCCCACCTCCCTCGCTAAAGATAAACCGGGTACACCGCACTCTTGGCCCTAAATCCACGGATCCCTCCAGACCCCGGGATGTGCTATGGAGACTGCACCGATTCGCACAAAAAGAGGTACTACTGCGCAAAGCATGGGACCATGGCGACATTGAGTTTGATGGAGCAAACATCCAGATCCTTCCGGACCTCTCTAGAGCGACACTGCAACCCTGCGCAATGTTGAAGCCAGCCCTGGAAACAGCAAGAAGGAAAGGTTGTACCTACTGCTGGGGCTATCCCCTTGCGGTTATCCTGCGCTCGGCACAGGCATCTTTCACCCATCTTTTCAGAGATCTTTGCCTTCATAGATGCCGAACCGGTCC
The DNA here is from genome assembly GCF_042186555.1 of Aquarana catesbeiana. Taxonomy (NCBI): domain Eukaryota; kingdom Metazoa; phylum Chordata; class Amphibia; order Anura; family Ranidae; genus Aquarana; species Aquarana catesbeiana. Next base: position 59,998,875 of record NC_133329.1, read on the forward strand.
CGGTACTCAACTGGCTCATGATAATTCCGAGGCCTACAGGCCGATCTGGCCCATCTACCAGCAGATCTGATAGACCCGCCCGCTCTCAGAGGCCTCAAGGTCGCTCCAGACCCGCATCTATCACCGGAGCACGTGAGTCCTAAATACTTTCTAGCAGACTTTGCTTTTCTTGTTACACAGGCTGACCGGGATGTCCCATTATTGTTTAAATCCACACGCTGAATTCTCACCCCCCCCCATCTACTCATGCCAGATGCCCTGTTAGGCATGCACTATGATAAGGCTGATACCTCCCTTTGACAATCCAAGGGGGATCTAGCTAGAGGCTACAAATATAGGTTGAACCCCCGAACCTGCCCAGCTGCCTACTTTTCGCCACACACCAGGGGAATGCACCCGGGTCCTCTCCCCACAACTCCAAGAACTGCCTGCTATCATCTATGGGATTGACTTGGATTATATGGAGTGAGAGCTAGGGCCTAGTTGACGTTTTCAGTTGCCTTGGTTTGCTCCTAAGTAGAGAACCCGGGGTGATAGAAGACCTGGAGAACAACACCGCCAACACAGTTCTACACTGCTGAACAACGATTCGCCCCTCCCCCCCCTACAGATGATGGACACCCTGGATACCAAACTGTCACCCCTTTTCATTGGACTATACATGCAATGTTCCAAACAGAGCAGAGCAATCCTCTAACACATGCTCTGAGCGGTTCGCCTCTCCCACCAGCTAAAAGACCGATATGTTTGGATATATCACTATTAATACTCTTTACCTCTTTTACAACTATAAGGAACCCAAGAACCTCAATTTGCCACACTTCTGGGTAAGGACGTCTCACCGGCAACTCAGGGATGATAAAGGACACATGTTGACATCCAGGCAGGTCATGTAAGTTATATGGTGGGAGGGTGAAGTAGCCATGTTGACATTGAGCGGGGAAGTTATTGTTCATGGGCGAGGGGTACTCTCAAAAGACGGCGGTAGAGATTAGCCTGCCTAGAGACAGGCCTTAGATAGAATGGTCAGGCTGTGCATTATGTTTTATGTCTTTTTCCTATTTCGGTTCTTAAAAATCGAAGTGAAATATGTGTTCTATACAGATTTATGTCACCAAAACTTAGCAAATTTCTTTCACATGTGCCTCAGTCCCACTCATGATCCACTCTTACAGACTCGACAAAGGCCGCTGTGGTTGGATAGGGTTTTGGAGCTTCCTAAATGCCCTTGCTAGACACACTCCCACCTAGGACAACGCCCATAACCCAGGTTACACTGGGGAGCGTATTAGCAATCATTTTGCATAAACTTTAGAAATCCAGTTACACTGGTCAACGTCCGCAAGGAGTACACTCCCTTGGCAGACGCTTCTTTTTTTTTTTTTAAAGATATTTTTATTGGTTTTAGGTTCTACACGAACCAACAGACACAAAACAGTCACAAAAAAAAAGACAAAGAAAACAAAACACACATGAATATCTGATCCGTTCAGTATACACAGGCGATATACAATCAGTGGGTAGATCATACAGGTCATTGTAGGCATGTTATTTCGTTTCAAAAGAGTTAGGAAATTGGTAATCGCAACATACAGATATATGCATTTTTACACAGCATTACCATAGTAATGGACCTGGCACTTGGGGTCCCTGTGGCACGGCCCATCAATGATCAATTGTATTCAATTTTTGGAAAGAGTTAGTGGACTATCCAACCATTTCCCCCAGATTTTATAAAAGGTTTTATTTCTTTTACGAATTTCAAAGGTTAGTTTGTATAATGGAATAGAGTCATTGATAAGTTTTAGCCAGATGGACTTCAAAGAGGTCTGTGCACCTTTCCAGGACAGTAGAATAGATTTTTTAACATAAAAATAAAGAATACGGAGCAGTCTCTTGGCATGTGATGGTATGTGTAAATCTCCAAATACTCCCAATAAGCAGTTCTTAGGGTGTATTATATTGGGAAGGCCCAACACAGTTGAAATAAAACCACCCACTTCTTCCCAGAAGTCACTAACTATTGGGCATGACCAGAAGCAATGTAAAAAGTCTGCCTCCTGGCCGCAGCCTCGGAAACAGACAGCTGATGGCAATAGACCCATCCTATGTAGTCTGGCCGGGGTGAGGTGAGTTTGATGAAAAATTTTAATTTGTATAATACGGTCTCGGGAGGAAATGACAGAGGTTTTATATGTGTCACTAAATTCTGTCCAATCGTCGTTTGCCATATCAATTTCTAATGTCTCCCACTTCTCCTGTGCTCTGTGAAACCTAGGGTTTGAGTCAGTCACTAAAGCTGCGTAATAGGTGGAAACTAATTTAGAGGGTTCTGGTTGCCTAAGTAGTTTTTCCAGTGGAGGCAGATCAGTGACATCATTTAGGGTACCGAATTGGGTATGTATGGCATGTCTAAGTTGATAATAATAAAATAAATGAGATTTTGGTAGATCAAAGTCTGTACTCAACTGAGAGAAGGTTTTAAAGCCCTGCGTAGTATATAAATGGCATAGATATTTAACTCCTTTTGAATACCAACGATTGGCATCTGGAAAAGAGTAAAGTTCTTGCAGATTGGGATTGAACCACAAGGGGTTATTAGGGGATTTTGTCCAAGAATGTTTCGATATTTTTGTAGTAATGTGTTTAAACAGTGAGAGGGAGACTGAGAGCAGAGAGGTTCCAGGGCGGTCTGGGACCTGGCCTCTATATATTATGTTATGTAAGGTTTCATGGGAGGATGCGATAGCCCCCTCTGTGGCTGTACAGGCATTAGCTGGATCTGGATTCATCCAGTCATGTATGTGCACCAGCTGAGATGCCATGTAGTAAAGGAAAAAGTTAGGGAATGCTAGACCTGCCAGATGGGCTGGTAACCTCAAGGTCTCTAGTGCCACTTTGGGGGATCCGCCCCTCCACAGGAAAGAAGTACACATCATATCTATGCGTTTGAAAGTAGCTTTAGATATTTTACATGGGGAGTTAGAGAGGATATAGAGTAGTCTAGGTAAATAAATCATTTTAAGTATATTGGCCCTCCCCATGAGGTCTAACGGTAGATCCATCCATTGTTTAGTTTGCTCCTGGAGGCGGGTCAGCAAAGGGTCAAGATTATTAGTGGCATACAAAGATAAAGGAGCCTGGACCAACACCCCAAGATATCTAAAGGAAGACACCACTTGAAGCTTAGAGTTTGGGTGCACCAGAGGGGGGTCACTCACATCTAAAGGGAAAAGACTGGACTTATCCCAGTTAACTCGGAATCCTGAGTAGTCCCCAAAGGTGTTGACCTCTTCCAGTAACGCCCCCAAAGACTCATCAGCATCTGCCAGATATACCAGTGTATCGTCTGCGTAAAGAGAAATGCGCTCTTCTATATTTTCAATGGGGAGGCCTTTAATTATAGGGGAGGAGCGAATGCGAACTGCAAGCGGTTCCATAGCCAGAGCAAATAACAGAGGTGACAATGGGCACCCCTGTCGAGTGCCCCTAGTAATTGGGAAGGAGTCAGTAATAAATGAATTAACCCTTATCTTAGCCGTTGGGGAGGTGTACAGAATTTTTATCCATTTTATCACTCGGGGACCAAAACCATACTTCTGCAACACCTGAAAGAGGTACGGCCATTCCACACTGTCAAATGCTTTACAGGTGTCCAGTGACACAATGACACGTGTAGAAGGGCAGTCATGTGGATACTGCAAGTTATGGAACAATCTGCGTATGTTCATTCTGGTAGACCTGCCCGGGATAAATCCACCCTGGTCGCTATTGACCAAAGATGTGACCACAGTATTTAAACGATTTGCTAATATCTTGGCCAGAATCTTAACGTCCACGTTTATAAGTGAAATTGGACGGTAAGATTCACAGTGAAGTGGGTCCTTGCGGGGCTTCAGCAGAAGGACTATCAAAGCCTCCCTCATTGATGGAGGAAGGATCCCAGCCTCCAGGGCTTTGTTATAGGTTCGGAGAAGGAAGGGGGATAGGAGATCCTTGAACTTAGCATACCATTCAGTCGGGAAACCATCAGGACCGGGGGTTTTATGTGCCGGCATTTGGGAGATAGCTGCTGCAATCTCTTCTACCGTGATAGGTTCCTCCAACATGTCCCGTCCCTCATCTGACAGGGAGGGAAGGGACATGTCAGCCAGATAGTCAGACAACTGGGAGTCGTCATAGTCAACCCTGGAAGTGTACAATTTACTGTAAAAATTTAGAAAGGAGTCTAGGATATCCCGTGGGCTGTCGCTGATCGTACCTTGAGCAGTCAGGATTCGTGGTATAGAAATGGGGGTATGCTCAGGTTTGGTCAGATATGCCAAGAGACGTCCTGCTTTATTACCATATTCAAACGATTTTTGTGAGGCATACAACATGCGTTTTTGTGTGAGATCCAGCAAACGAATTTCATATTCCCTACGGCACTGTAACCATGTCTCTCTAGTGTCAGAGACAGGGTTAGAGGCATAGGCAGATTCTGCACTTAACATAGCGTTTTCTAATTCCTCAGTGCGCATCTTGTTATTTTTACGAAGAATTCCTGTAATAGACATAAAGGTACCTCTTAATGTGGACTTAAACGCGTCCCACTCCGTGGGGGGGTCTACTTTGTCTAAGTTTTGCTTCCAGTAGTTAGAAATACTCGTTCTACACTCACCCTGCACTATCTCGTCTTCCAGCCAGTATGAATTCAGGCGCCACAAAACAGGTCCCGAACCTGGAAGGATGAGAAGGGACACAGACAAGGGGGCATGATCGGAAACCCCCCTGGGCAGGTATGAGACGGCGGAGATGACCGGAAGGGTCTCCGTCGACGCAAAAGCCATATCTAGCCTAGACATAGTATGGAAGGAATCCGAATGGCAGGAAAATTGGCGTTTCTCCGGATGTTTCCATCGCCACACCTCCGTCAGTCCATGAACCTGAGCCCAGTCTACAAAGGAGGGAAAAGATCTGCCTCCCCCACCCAAGCGATCCACCGTTGGGTCCAGGACTGCATTAAAATCCCCTATATAAAGCAGAGGGCCCAAGGGTCTATTCAGTAAGTGCAGGGATAATTTAGAGAGTACTTCCACTGAGAATGGAGGGGGAACATAGACGTTCACCAATGTAAAGATTATAGTAGAAATTCGTAATATAAGAACAATATACCTCCCCTCTGGGTCTGTTTTAACACTAATTAATTCAGCTGGAAGGGATTTAGCCAGGAGTATAGATACACCTCTTGAGTAGTTAGTGTGGGTGGCATGATATAGCTTAGAGAGCCAGGGACGTTTTAGAGCCCGTACCTTAGAACCTGTCAGGTGAGTCTCCTGGAGGCAAATAATGTGAGGGTGACATTTTTTTAGCACAGAAAAAACCAAGGATCTTTTCTGAGGTGTATTCAGGCCCCTAGTGTTCCAGGAGACTATCCTAAGGGGTTGTGCCATAATAAAACAGGAAGTGGTAAAGATGCATAAGTAAACCTCTGAGTTGGTATCAATATAAGTAGATAAGCCGCGCCACCTGAAGCACACACAAGCATATAACAAAAAAATGCGTGGGTCTGCCGATAAGGTAACATGGACCATGAACATTTTCCCTGCTTTACCTTAGAAAAAAACATTGGACATATAAATGACCACAGAGGTGTTAATAAACCTCTACATGTGATAACCCGGTATATTTTTGATGACCTTCCATTAGCAAATGATATAGGTGTGTTAGAAAGGACATAAAAAATAAAAAGGGGAGGGAAAAACAAAAAACAAAAAACATGAAAAAAAACCCCAATCACCTTTTTCTTTAAACCTTCGTGCCCCCCACCCTGCTTAGCCATCCCAAACACAGCAAGCTTTGGATCCCTAAACTAAAAGTCCTTCCTAACTAGGAACTGCGGAAGAAAAAACTGTACCGTGGCCTCGCCACAAGCTGGTAAGGGGGGTAACGTGGGGTCTGGTGAGGCTCCCAACTATTGACCGAAGAGAGAGGGAAGAGAGAGAAAGAGAGAGAAAAAGAGCCTCTCTCTCCCTATTCCCTCCCCCCAGTAGACAAGTCCTGTTGAAGGGTAGATAAGCTGGTTGTTCACATGGAGAAAAAAAAGACAAAACAAAAGGAATGGTGTAGAAGAGGAGAAGAAAAAAATTAATATCCTTCCTCTCCCCCTTCTTTGGTGGATAGTTGTTCTGGTGTGATTGTTCCAGTATGCAGGTCCTCACAAGATGCAAATCGTAGCAATGCAGGCTGGGTTATAAAGTAGAAGGGACCCCAAAAAAAAGGGTATATGAAAAGGGGAAAGAAACCAAAAAAAAAAAGGAAAAAAAAAAAAAAAACTCCCTCATTGCAATAAGGGGACATGCAAATTGTTGACGCTGTAACTTGCATAGCAGGGTGTAGATCTTTCCTTGCAGGTTAAGAGTGTCCTCAGTCTCCTCTGCTTCTATGTGCTGCACCATAATGATCATTCAGCCATTTCATGGCCTCCTTAGGATTAGTATAGAAGTGGGCCCTACCTTCATGGATAATGCGCAATTTAGCAGGGAAAAGCATGGCGTAGGAGAGACCTTCTGTGCGCAATCTAGACTTCACTGCTGAGAAGGAGATCCGCTGGCGTTGAACTTCCGCAGAAAAGTCCGGATAAACAGAGATATTATTGCCATTGAATGAGAGCGGGCCTTTTTCACGTGCCAGACGTAGGATGGCAACTTTATCTTGAAAATTAAGGATACGTGCTATGATGGATCGCGGTGGGGCTCCCACTGGGGGTGGACGAGGGGGAGTGCGATGTGCACGTTCTATAACATGTGAGAATGAAGGTGCGTCTTTACCGAAAATGTCCCGCAGCCATGAATAAAGAAACTTTTCAGGATGGGAACCTTCCGCGCGTTCTGGGAAACCTACAAATCTGAGATTGTTCCTGCGAGAGCGATTTTCCAAATCGTCGATTTTAGCGCGTAGTGCCGCCATCTCACTTGTGGTATCACGTATAGTAACAGACATGGGGTGTACAGTGTCTTCTAATGTACTAATCCGTTCCTCAGCATCCCCTGTGCGGTCTCTGAGATTCTGGACATCTTGTTTCAATAAAGAAAAGTCCATACGGATAGAGGCTATTTGAGTGGAGAGGGAGGCCTTGCAATCCTGAATAGCCAGCATAATTGTAGATAATGTAGGCTCAGCATGGGGGGAGTCTGTGGTCTGACTAAATTCAGCAGATTGCTGTGATTCTGATGTCTGCAGGGGTTCTGTAGGTGTGCGGAATATGGCAGGAATAGATGCACTCACCCCTGTTACAGAGTCCTGGATGGCTGAGGAGGAGGGCTGCAGCGCGTCTGAGTGCCCTGCATGTGTCTCGGCGCCATTTTGCCTCCGGAACCGCGCTAGTTGTTCCGCCGTGTGTGAGGGCCGCGGCGGCCCGTATTTCACCATGTCAGCCAGTCTGGAGGATGCCCACAGCCGTGGGGAACCGGAGGGTGTCTTCCACGAGGATCTAGGACCCAGGATAGCTGTAGGATGGTCGTTGGGAGCCGGAGCTGTGTGTCTATGCGACTGCTCTCTTCACCATCCGGCCACGCCCCCCCTGGCAGACGCTTCTTACACCCTTGTATAACTGTTTCATTACAGGGCATTCACCCTTTTATTTCTCTCTCTCTTTTCTACCTAACTTAAACTTTTACCCACACCTTTCCCTATTCCACCTAACTACCCTCCCTCTCCCCCCACAAACATGACTGAAATTAACGTTATTACACTAAATGTGAAAGGGCTTAATGTGCCCGAAAAGAGGAGGATGTTACTTAACGATATGAGAAGTCTCAAAGCTGACATTGTCCTCCTACAGGAGACACACTTCCGAGAAAACACATTTCCAATTCTTAAAAACAGATTCTTCCCGACGGTATATCATTCTAACAACGCGGAAGCAAAATCTAGGGGAGTATCTGTTTAATATCAGGGACTCTCCCATGGTCTCTAACTATTATGATAACTGACCCAATGAGCAGATTTCTATTTCTTAAAGGACTGATTGGAGGCATCAAGGTAACTAATCTCTACGCCCCGAATAACCAACAGGACACTTTTATCAAAAAACATCTGATTGCCCTACGGAAATTTTCCGAGGGACAACTCATTGTAGGAGGTGACCTCAACATTCCCCTGATTCCTGAGGAAGACACTTCCACGGGACGATCCTCCACTGCTCGGAACACATGTATGGCCATACAATTAGCTCTGCACTCAGCACAGCTTATAGACATCTGGCGTCTCTTCCACCCTGGCGAACGAGACTATACATTTTACTCTCGTCCCCATAATACATACTTGCGGATCGACTATTTTTTAATTCCACATGATCAATTACAGGCTGTCAAAAACACCTCATTAGGATCAATCACGTGGTCAGATCACGCCCCAGTCACAATGCGATACACCTTGACCGACAGTTATAGGAATCAGAGGAAAACGTGGAGACTCCTCGAGAGCCTGCTACAGGTCCCCAAGGTAGTGGCAGACGTGATAAAGGAAATAATTGAATATTTCCGAACCAATACTGACACAGATAGTGATATAGGTCTAATTTGGGAAGCCCACAAACCAGTCATACGTGAGATACTTATAAAACACGGCACGAGACTCATAAAACAAAGGACAGCCCAATTAACCTCACTTCTAGACAGACTTCACACCCTGGAAACGAAACAAACAAACCCCGACAGGTCCATTAAAATAGAACTTGACACAATACGCACGCAAATCACTGACTTACTCACTTTCAAAGCCAAAGCGGCACTTCAAGTCTCCCGTAAAAAGGTCTATGAGTCAGGCAACAAATGTGGTAGATTATTGGCGCAATCCCTACGTTCCCAGAGAATGGCATCCTATATACCATCTATACGCTCCACGACGGGACAAAACATAGCCATACTCCAACAAATATCACAAGAATTCAAATCTTTTTAACAAGAAAGAAATGTTTATTCAATTTTTACAATACAAGCGATGCATATACACAGTTGTACACAGAAACAGGATAAAGAAGTACAGAGGTGTCGAATTACATCACATTAGGAGATGAGATCAAAGATAATAGATTCCAGGAATATTAGTTGAGAAGGTCTTGAAGATGGGGGGGAGGGGAAGGGGAAGGGGAGGGCGGGGTAGAGAGGGCGGAGAAGGACCACATGCATCTTGCTAGGTTCACAGAGCTCAAACAATGATTAGGCATTCAGAAGATTAAAACAATGGTAAACTATTACCGGGCTGGTCCAATAGCATCATCTGAGTGGTCATCCTCCCCCAATGTGCCCCACGCATCTATCCAACCCGACCATATCTTGTCAAATTTGGCAGGACAGTTTCGGTTAGCATAGGTAAGTTTATACAATGGTAGCACCGAGTTCAATTTAAGGCGCCATGAGGATACTGTGGGTGGGGCATTATCATTCCAGTGAAGGAATATCTCTCTACGAGCGTAAAATGTGGCATAATTCAAAAATAATCTAGTGTATTTACCCCTTACCCTAGAGTCAAAGACATTGAGCAGCATCAATTTGGGGTCTGTAACTAGTTCTAGAGAGGTAACCCGACTAAGGGTGTCAGCTATCTCTAGCCATTAATCCCTAAGGCGAGGACAGGACTATATCATATGAAAGAAAGTAGCGGAACTCTGACCACACCTAGGACAGGCCACTGGAATGTTAGGATTCATAAGTGTTAACCGCTTTGGAGTATAATAGGCTCTGTGGAGGAACTTTACCTGCATAAAACGGTCTGTGGCCGAGATCATATTGGTGACAAAGGATGATACACAGGACTCCCATTCCTCCTCTGACAGATCAGGGATATCCATTTTCCATCTATCGTGAGTTATTTCAAAATTCAAATCTTTTTACGAGTCGTTATACAACTTGACCAAGACACCCCCATCATTAGACTGCATAACGGACTACATAACCTCATCCCGTATGTCCACTCTTTCAAACAAGACATGTGAACTATTAGAAGACTCCATTACGCTCTCTGAATTACATCTGGCAATTAAAAACACCAAACCAGGAAAAGCCCCCGGACCAGACGGACTCACACTCAAATATTATAAGGCGCTGCTCCAATCACTAGGCGACCAACTGGTTAAACTACCGAATGATCTTACCAAAGGAAAATCACTTCACACCACCACACTACAGGCCCACATATCTGTCATCCCTAAGGAAGGTAAAGATCCGTCAAACTGCGGTAGTTACCGCCCTATATCCCTGCTCAACACTGATCTAAAACTATTCACTAAAATTATAGCCACTAGACTTCAAACCCACCTACCCCATCTGATCCATCTAGACCAAGTTGGCTTTATCCCAACGAGGGAGGCAAGAGACAACACCATCAAAGTCCTGAACTTGCTACACACAGTCAATCGCACCAAAACACCTAGTGTCTTTACAGACACAGACGCAGAGAAAGCGTTTGACCGTGGAGACTGGGCTTTTATGTTTGCTACGCTACGACATATTGGCCTAGGTGACAACATGATGAGATGGATTTCAGCGACATACGAGACACCGTTGGCCAGGGTTAGAGCTGATGGAGTGATCTCGGACTCCTTCCCATTCACCAATGGGACACGACAGGGATGCCTGTTATCCCCTCTACTCTTTGCCCTCACCCTAGAACCATTCCTTTGCCACGTAAGAATGAATCCTGACATATCAGGCGTTAAGATAGACCAAACGCATCACAAAGTGTCAGCCTATGCAGATGATCTAATGTTTTCGCTTACTAACCCAGTGATCTCCCTCCCAAACCTGCTAAGGGAATTTGCGACATACGGGGCACTCCCAAATCTGAAAATTAATTTTACTAAATCAGAAGTGATGAGCGTAGGGATACCGCAATCTCAACTCAGACATCTTCAGTCCAGCATCAAAATGAAATGGACGACAAACGCCTTAAAGTACTTAGGTACACTCATTCCACAGTCATTTGCACGTATATACAATCTCAACTTCCCGCCCTTATTGAAATCAATCAAAGCCGTGCTGACCAAATGGCACACAGGACTACACTCCTGGATAGGTCGTTGCAACATTTTAAAAATGATGATCCTACCGAAATATCTCATGCAAGCGTTGCCTATCCATATCCCAACATCTTATTTCAAACAGATACAATCCGCATTCACAGAATTCATCTGGGCCAAGAAAAGGCCCCGTCTTCCACAAAAACTTCTAGTACTACCCAAACAGCATGGTGGCCTAGCTGTACCAGATGTACGCACATACCATCAGGCAATACACCTGGGGAGGCTAATAGATTGGTGCCGCCATCAGAACTCCAAGTTGTGAACTGGAACAAAATCAAAGCGAGATCCCCCTCAATAGGGCCCCATGGTGCTATACTTCCCTGCCGACTGAAACCAAACAACACCCACTGATAGGGAACAGGACAAAGGTGCGTGCACAACTCATCACTAAATCATCCGTATCCTCCCCCAACTCGCCTATATATCCTATCCTGGGCAACCCTGGATTCATGCCAGGAGTGCGAGACGTGGTCTTTTGAAAGTTAGGCGAGACGGGCAGACACCAGGCCTCCCACTTTAGTAGGGCAGGACGATGGTATACTATAGCGTACCTATCTGACCCCACAGGCCCGTTTCGCCTGGACTTCCTGGGAATGGGAACGGGAACTGAATTGTCACTTTAATACAACTAAACGCCAACATATACTTAGATTTACACACAAATCCTCCATATGTACCAAGATACAGGAAACAAACTACAAACTCCTGTCGAGATGGTATAGGACACCAGTGATACTCCACAAGTTCTTCCCAGCGACGCCAGACCTTTGCTGGCGTTGCGGGGCAGATAAGGGAATGCTGACACACATTTTCTGGTCCTGCCCAGTCTTAAACCATTTTTGGCGCACGGTGCACAAAGTTGCTCAAAAATTTACAGAACGCACCATACCAGATGACCTGGCATTCTTTCTCCTACATGCGTCTAACATCCCGGAGAAAGCATACAAAACATCTGTGATTAGACATTTATTAGACGCGGCCAGAGCCTGCATACCACTTCACTGGAAATCTACATCCCCACTGACAATTTCCTCATGGTTGACAAAGGTAGAAGAAATTAGACATATGGAAGACCTCATTCTCTCAGCGCAGAATAGACATAAAGTTTTCTCTAAAACATGGCAAATGTGGATCATGTTTATATGCTAGGACGAGGGACAAGCTCTGAGAGAACCAAATGGAACTGTGTAATGACACACCTTCTACTTTGTCCTTGTACCCCCCAGTAAGATAGCAACAGTAAAACCCTCCTGACACTCCAGGTTTATGGGACCACACCCTGCAAACTACCTTACCCCCCCGACCCCCCCATGCACCTGTATCCCCCCCCCTTTCTTATCTCTCTCTCAAATTCTAATCTATCATCCTTTCTATTATTCCAGGTAAAGGAGCTTTTTTTGATAAAAAAAGAAAATGTTGGGACTGGACAAACATGGGCCGTCGACACCACACTTCATTATGAAACCGGGACACAAGTAACCCCCCCCTTAGGAGGGTTTTCTCTCTGATATCATTGCATACTTAATTAGCAGAAGAGATACCAGGGAACCTACTGGGGGACACATGAACCACCTCTCACACATTATTTTGCCTATTTCTACCACGTTACATCACGAGGTTACATATGTTGTTCAGTTTGTAATGTTAATACCAATAAAACTCGATGTATCTGTAAATGGATAATATATTGTTCAAATGTCATATTCTGTAACATGTTGACCCATGGGGGTCTCCTGTTTAAAAATAAATAATTTTGGAAATTTCTCTCTATTCCTTATCAGGAACTCTCTAGCTTCCTGTTTTTGGGAATATGGCAGGATGTCTGGAATCATAACCTCAGGGATCAGAGGGGACTCAGTACCCTTAGGCGTTACCGGGAGGGACCTCGCAGTTAACACCAGTCTATCCTTCCAGGGCTTTAACAGGTTTATGTGGTAAATCTGTTCGGGCTTCCTTTTCCTGGTTGATATACCTTGTAATTGACCTTTCCAACTCTTTCAATTACTTCAAAGGGACCCTGCCACTTAGCCCGGAACTTGCTCTCAACAGTGGGAACTAACACCAGGACCCTGTCACCAGGTGAGAAAACACAGAGTTGGGCCCCCCTGTTGTATATCCTCTGTTGGGTTGCTTGGGCCTGCAGTAAGTGTTCTTTTACTATTGAAATGATTGCTGCAATCCTCTCCTGCATTTGAGCGATATGCTCAATGACACTTTTATGGGGTGTCTGCTCCCCCTCCCAAGTTTCTTTGGCTATGTCTAAGAGTCCCCGAGGGTGTCTCCCATAAACCAACTCAAATGGAGAGTACCCCGTAGAGGACTGGGGAACCTCCCTGAGGGCAAACATCAAGTATGGTATCATGAAGTCCCAGTTTTTCCCATCCTTGTCAACAACCTTTTTTAACATGCTATTTAATGTCTTATTGAAGTGTTCCACCAAGCCATCCATTTAAGCATGGTACACCGAGGTTAACAACTGCGTCACCTTAAATAACTTGCACAGCTCCCTAGTTATTCGTGACATAAATGAGGTGCCCTGGTCTGTAAGGACTTCTTTAGGGATGCCAACATGACTGAACACCATAAACAGTTCTTTGGGAATGTTTTTAGCAGACGCGGTGCGTAAGGGAACTGCCTCAGGGTAACGGGTAGCATAATCCATGATTACAAGGATATGCTGATGACCCCGGGCAGACTTGGGGAGTGGACCGACAAGGCCCATGGCAATTCTCTAAAAGGGCATTTCAATAATGGGCAAGGGCACTAAAGGACTTTGGAAGTGGGGTAGTGGAGCTGACATCTGACACACAGGACAGGATTGACAATAATTCTCAATATCTTTCTGTATCCCGGGCCAGTAAAACCTGCGCAACACCCTTTCAGTAGTTTTCTCAACCCCTAAATGGCCTCCTAGCAAGTGCCCATGGGCAAGTTCCAACACCACCCATATGGCGTAGGGACCACCAACTGTTCAACCACTTCATCATTCTTTTTACATACACGATACAGTAAATCCTCATTGCTGCTGAAATAAAGAAAACAGGGCCTGTCCCCTGGTTTGACAGATACATCATTAATCACTATTACATTTTCCCAGGCCCTGGCAAAGGTAGGGTCTTTTCTCTGCTCTGTACCAAAATTTTCCTTGTGATCATTAAGGTCAGCCAATTCCAACGTAGGCTCAGATTCAGCAGATGGCTGTCCAGCTCTACTGGTTGTGGAGACTTCCTCAGGCTCCTCCAGCTCTCCTGCCATAACTGAGAAAGGAAAACTGGACTGAGAGGAGTCCCCTGAACCCATATTGTCAGTAGTGGTCAGGAGTTCTGGCTCTGCCACTGAGTCAGCTCCTGCGACCGGGTCGGGATGATCCCACAGTTCCCAAAACGTAGGGAAGTCCCTATCAACGATGGCCTCGTGCACCAAGTGGGGCACAAGTCCAACCAGATAGGTCACTGTACCTAAGCCAGTTTAAAATTGAACAGTGGCTATAGGATACTCCCGGGTATCCCCATGTACACAGATCACAGCAACTTTTTTAGCATGAAAATTCACAGTTTCAACCATCTCAGCTGTAACCAAAGTCCAGGACCGTTTTTAAGGCAGGGCAAAAGGGGCAGCTGCCCTGGGCCCCATCATTGTAGTGGAGCCCAAAGCAGCTGCCTCATACTTGCCAACTATACCAGTTTAAATTCCCTTATCCCCTGAAGTTTTAGTCCCATGCTGTGTCCCAATATCTCAGTGTAAACTTCTGCTGCTGCCCAGCTTTATGTAAATAGTCATGGACTGCTGCATTGATATGTAAATAGAGGTGGCATTCATATGTATATCATGTCCCCCCGAGGTCACATCCACCATTACTTCTGCTGAATGCTGCCCACTGGGGAGGTAAAGAAGCATGCTTGAAAGTCCTGCCTACAGCTGTGGTCATTAAGCTTAACATCAGCCTGTTCTGCAAAAGTAAGCAAATTGGAGGTGGACCCTTTTTCAAAATAACATGGTGCCACAGCACCCTGAATTTTGGTGCATGTGCAGGCAGTGAGGAGATAATGTGC
Organism: Aquarana catesbeiana; assembly: GCF_042186555.1. Classification (NCBI taxonomy): domain Eukaryota; kingdom Metazoa; phylum Chordata; class Amphibia; order Anura; family Ranidae; genus Aquarana; species Aquarana catesbeiana. Next base: position 60,013,989 of record NC_133329.1, read on the forward strand.
TGTAACCTTTACCAACCAATCAGTGAGCAGTAATGCTGTGCACTAACTTCTTGCAACCAATCAGTGAGCAGTAATAATGTGCAGTAACCTCTAACAACCAATTAGTGAGTAGTATAGATGTTCAGTAACCTCTAGCAATCAATCAGTGAGCAGTATTGATGTACAGTAATCTCTAGCAACCAATCAACAAGTAGAAGTCATGTGCTGTAACCTCCAGAAAATAACAGTGAGCCGTAATGTGTGCTGTAACCTCTAGAAGCCAGTCAGTGAGCGTTAATGATACACTGTAACCTCTAGCAACCAATCGCTTCCTAAACTGATTCAGTAAACTGATTTTGAGTCTAGCTGCTATTTAGTGTATGTCTCAAAGCATGTGGAGAGCGAAATTACGTGGAAGAGGAGGCCCAAGAAAATGTTTGCACGGGGTCCAATCAATATTAAAGACGGCCCTGCCAAAGTCACTAGACTTCCAAAGTCCAGCAAGGCCATAATAGGCTTATTGTTAACAGTCATTTGGCACGTGTTTTCCCAGATTTGGCGCTGCAGCGCATGAAACAGCCGCAAACATAGACGGCCTTCTAATAGATAGATCACACTGCATTGGTTCATCTGTCAGTGGACAGTTTACTGCAACATGTCCCAGTTCTTGGCAGCGAAAACACCTGACGTTTCCCCAGTTTCGTTTGCTGACAGGCAGTGGCTTCCCTTGCTTGGGATGCCAAACTTCAGTCCTGGCACCAAAAATCTTCCCCCCTATTTCCTTGCCATGCTTACAACCCACTTCCCCTGGAACAGTCTTACCGATTGGCTTTGGGTGGAGTCCGTGCGGCTGTAGGGGTGGTGACAAGGCTCTCTGCAGCAAGGTACCTTTCAACGAGTTCCACCAGGTTGTCCGCCGAGTTGGGGTCTCCATGACTCACCCACTTCTGCAGGGGAATTGGTAGTGACCACAGGAACCGGTCCATGACCACACGCTCCACTATTTGTGGCCCAGAGAGGGACTCCGGCTGTAGCCATTTCCTCACCAGGTGAATTAGGTTGAACATCTGCGATCCTTGGGGCCTCTCGTTTTGGAAGAACCAGCTGTGGATCCGCTGTGCTCGAACTGCCAAGGTGACACCAAGTCGCGCCAGGGTTTCCCGCTTGACCTTTTCATAGTCTCCCGCTTCTGCTGACTCCAAATCATAGTAGGCCTTCTGCGATTCTCCAGAAAACAAGGGGCGACCAGTCCTGCTCACTGGGTTTTAGGCCAACCTTCCCTCTCAGCGATCTGTTCAAACATTAGCAGAAATCATCATCTGCAGTCATCTTAGATGGCTGAGGGCTTGTCTCCAACATCATCAACTTTAGCAGGTGACCACTGTGCTAGCATCTCCACAACCTCAGTCAGGGTTTTCCTAACCGATTTTGCATCAGTGGCTAGCTGTTCAAACAACATCTGCGATTGCTCCTGTACAGCACCAATCTGTTGGCACAGCGCCTTGGTTTGCTCCTGTGCGATAGCGTTGGCTTGCTGTAGTGCAGCGTTTGCTTGCTGTTGTGCAGCATTGGCTTGCTGCTGTGCAGCATTGGAAGACACCAATTGTTTTAGGATTCCCTCCATGTTTAGTCACTCTAGGTACTGGCCTTTTAAGTAGTAACTTACTACAGCTGCCCACATTCTCCACCATATGTAACCTGGGGGACAGGTAGCAGGTACAAAAGATTCCTGGGATAAGCAGGCTTTCAGGCACAGATACCAGAACAAGTGAAGTAGTGATAAACAGTGAAGTGTTTAATGGTGATAATTACAAGTCTATAGAAGTGTTGTACAGTGTTAAAAAAAACCAAACAGAACAAAATAGCCAGACAAAAACCTAGCCTTGTCTCGGCTCTAACTATACATTATGCAGGCCCTAACTACCAGGCTGAGCAAGCCTATCACTTGTCAGTTTCCACATAAACTGCTTAACAGCTTTTTAGCAATCTTTTTGCTCTCACAGACCAGTGTTGTCTGTGTTTCCCAGGCAGAGAGCAAAGGCTGTCTGCTCAGGTGAGCTTAAATTAGCCTGGGGAAGAGGACCAAGACCTGAATTGGATCATGGATCAGAGATTCCTGAATGTGTACGAGAGGAGCCTGGGAGACGTATAAACCCTGAACAGGACTTTTCCTGGCTCTCTCTAGGATGCTTTGCTACACCCTATAGAGATAATCATGATGTTGCCTTCCCACCGTAACCCTATAGAGGTACTCTTGATGAAAGCAAGAATTTGCCTTGCTGTAAAAATTGCAATGATTTGCACCTGTCAAACAGGTGCTGAAAAATTGGTCTTTGGGTGTCGGTGGCGCCTTCCCAGAGGTACTTGTGACAGACCCAGCCAGGACAGAGGCTTTTGGAGGGGACTGAATGCTAGCCTCTTGCCGACCGATTATGGGCCCTGGCATTTAGGGGAGCGGTGCTCTTTGTGAGCGGTGTGCCTGGGGACCCTTGAGGTGGCGTTACTTTAGGTCCATGTCCCCCAAGACACACAGACTCTGGGGACCTGGGATGTGCCGTTGTGATGAAAGTCACTGGTGGGGGCACGGGGTGGGTGAGAACCCCACTGTGATCTGTGCTAGTCAGACTCAATGCTGTATATATGTATATATAATGTGTGCTGTCTCATTGTGTTGTGTACTATTTGCTGTGCTAGTTTGGAGTGTGGCTGTATTCCAATGTTCTATTGTGTCTGTCTGCTTGGCTTATGGGATGTTTATCTCTATGGAGGGAGGGGGGATTCCTCCAGCAGCCCCCCTGCTAAGACTGTTTACTGATGAGAAGTTAAATACACCTGACCTGTGTGTCCATTGTCATTGGACAGTTTAATCCGCACTGTTTTCCAAGGATGGGGGGAAGTGTTTTGAAGTGGGATCTGCATAACATGTGTTTGAATAAAGAGTCATTCCTGCTTGAACCTCAAGACAGAGCATCTTGTCTCGTACTTGGGGGAGAATTATTTGTATGGGTTCCTTGTTCGGCTGATTGAAGTGCTCGGTAGCTGCATTTGTGTTGATGGATATGTGATATCCATGTGATATGTGGATATGGAATGTCATAAAACGACTTTAACCCCTTTCATACTTGGGGTGTCGTTACAGTACTCTTGATGAAAGCAAGAATTTGCCTAAAAATTGCAATGATATGCACCTGTCAAACAGGTGCTGAAAAATTGGTCCTTGGGTGTTAATTGTGCCCATGAAATCTGTACCAAAAACATTCTTCCAGATGAAATGATTGAACACTCTCAAAGCTAGGCAGTCTCAAAGTCCTGCAGAGATTCCACATCCCAAAAAGACTTAATCAGTGACATCGGCATCAGGGGCTTCATAGCTGGTAATCCAGGACTGATTCATTTTTATAAAAGTCAAACGGTCCACGGAGTCTGTGGACAGACACGTTCTATGATCAGTAACGAAACCTCCTGCAGCACTGAATGCCCGTTCTGAAAGCACACTGGATGCAGGGCAGCCCAACAACTCAGTAGCATACTGGGCAAGTTCTGGCCAGTGGTCTATTCTCATGAACCAGTAAGCCAGTGGATCGTCAGCTGGAAAGCTCTCCATCTCTGTTTTGGCCCTGAGGTAATCATCCACCTTGTGATGCAGACGCTGCTGATGGGATGTGGAAGCTGACAGCCCTGGGCGGCGAGGACTAAAAAAATTCAGAAATGCCTCACTTAGGTGGACGCCTTCTCCAACGCTCCTCTCTTGACCAACAGAAGACTCAAAACATCATTTTCCACCACACTGTAACCTACTAGAGTCAGGAAAAACGTTCAATAAAATCCTCTTTAACGTGTCCTCAAGAGATTTTATCCTCTGCACTCTCTGTGGGGACGGAATGAGTTCAGAGACTTTCCCTTCATAACGGTGGTCAAGGAGGGTTGGCAACCAGTAATCATCCTTCTCCTTTATGCCACATATTCTTGGGTCCTTTCTCAGGCTTTGAAGCATGAGGTTGCCTATGTGCCTCAAATTTGCAGAGGCTTGAGAAGCAGACTCCTCTGGGTCACTCAGGATGACAGCATCTGTAACTTCCTCCTCGCAGTCACGTACTACTCCCAAAGGTCCTGTGGTTGGAAATCCGTCACTTACAGATTGACGCATGTCTTCCTGTTCTTCAAAGCCTATGAAAGTGCCAGAATCCTCCTCCTCATCCAGCTCCCCTCTCTCCTCCAGTGTGTTCTGTGACATAGGAATGATGGTGTCTGGATAAAGTGGGCCTTGAGAGGAAAGGAAGTCCTCCTCTTCCTCCTGCTGCTCTGCCTCCAGTGCCCTGCCCATAATGCCACGCAGAGTCTGCTCCAGCAGGAACACAACAGGGATTGTGTCACTGATGCATGCACTGTCACTGCTCACCATCCTTGTGGCCTCTTCAAATGGTGACAATACAGTGCATGCATCCTTAATGATCAGCCATTGGCGTGGGGAAAAAAAGCCAAGGCGGCCTGAGCCTGTCGTCATGCCGTACTGACACAAGTGCTCGTTGACAGCCCTCTGCTGCATGTATAGCCGCTGCAGCATTCCCAAAGTTGAGTTCCACCTGGTGGGCATGTCACAAATCAGGCGGTTTACGGGCAGGTGGATTTCCCGCTGAATTTCAGCCAACCGAGCACTGGCTGTGTATGACCACCTGAAATGGCTACAGACTCTTCTGGCCTGCTTTAGTACATCTTGCAACCCTGGGTTAAGTACTTAGGAAATGCTGCACCACCAAATTGAGGACATGTGCCAGGCATGGCACATGTGTCAACTTTCCCTGTCTAAGGACAGACAGGAGGTTTAAGCCATTATCAGACACCACCATTCCTGCCTCCAGCTGGCGTGGTGCAAACCACCTCAGGGCCTGACCTTGCAGAGCTGCAAGAATCCTTGCTCCGGTGTGGTTCCTGTCCCCTAAACACACCAGCTGAAGCACTGCATGGCACCTTTTAGCCTGACTCTGGGAAAAGCCCTTTGAACACTTAGGTGGTACCTGATGTTCATAGTACAATTCTGCAGAGGAGGACATGGAGGTGGCGGAGGAGGTGGGGGTAGAGCTCACAGGTCTGGCATCATTACCACCAGCTGTATGGAGACGTGGGGACACAAAAAGCTGCAGCACTGAGCCCTGTCCTGCATCCTGCAAGCAGCATTACCCAGTGTGCTGTGAACAAAATATATCGTCCCTGCCCATGCCCACGTGTCAGCGGTAAGGTGGATTTTACGGCTGACTGCCTTGCCCAATGATGCCAGAACATTCCCTTCCATGTGATGGTAGAGAGATGGAACGGCCTTATGTGAAAAGTAGTAGCGACTGGGAACCTGCAATTGTGGCACAGCACATTCACGGAAGGGGGCAGAATCCACCAGGCTGAAAGGCAGAAGTTGGAGAGCCAACAGCTTTGACAAGCTTGCATTCAGGCGCTGGGCATGTGGGTAGCAGGGACTGTTTTTTTTCCGCTGCAGAAGATGGGGCAGAGAAATTTGCTGGCTACAGTCTACAGCTGGTGGTGTGCTGCTGGCAGATGAGCTGCTAGGACCTTGGACACTTTGTGCTATACCAGCATCCCTGTCAGTGGAGGCTGCTGAAAGGTAATGACTCTGTATCGCAGGGGCAGACTGAAGTGGGTATGGAGGAGGAGGGACAGATTTGTGCCCCTTTTGTGTGGCTTTTAGGTGCTCTTGCCAACAGGCTGAGTGGTTGGATGTTAAATGTCTTGTTAGGCATGTGGTACCCAAATGGTTGGTGTTTTTACCACGTTTGATGTGCCTGTGACACAGTTTGCAGATAGCAACAGTGCAGTCTGCTGCAGATGTGCTGAAAAAGGCCCAGACAGCTGAGCTGTGGGGAGTGGGCCGGGAGATAACAGCTACAGAATGTGATGGAATAGGGTGGCTGCCCTCTATTCTTTCTTAATGTCGACCTCATTGGGGTTGTGCCGCCTCACCTTCAGTTTCCTCCTCTGCTCTATCTGGCACCCAAGTCGCATCAGTGACCTCATCATCATCATCATCATCATCATCATCATCTCCTCCATCTTCATCATTGCCACTGGAGACAACTTGGCAATACACTGCGGCTTGCTGAACATAAATGCCAATTTGTCTACCCATGTTCCTCCCTCTCTCTAGGCTCATATTCCTGTCATCCTCAACCTCAGAATCAGCATCTGAATCCAGTAATGGCTGGGCATCATCAAGGAGCAAGTGGCTGACGCTGTGGTCAGATAATTCAGCTGATTCCTCAATGGCTGATGTTAGGGCTATGGCAGGAATAGATGTGGAAAGATCAGGTTTATCCACTCTGGCAACTGCAGGGGACTGCACACTTGTCTCTGCTTGTGTGACAGAGAATGAGGAGGATTAGGAAGGTTTAGTAAGACAGTCCACCACCTCCTCTGCACGCTGTGGCTGGATAGCACGGGCAAACTCACTAAACAGAGGAAATGGTGCCTAGCTTGAGGACTGACCTCCACCACGTCCACTTTTGCCTGTGGACACATTTGTTGCTGGCCCCCTTACGGTGCCAAGGGAATGTCTGTCTCTCATTGTTGTCCTCCCAGACATTATTGGAAGGGAGGAGGCGGTGCTTATAAGCAAATGTAAAGGAGAAGTTGAAATCTGTATGTAAATGCACTTTAATCAATGTAAAGAGGTGTTTGGTGCCCTTTTATTTGAGTACTCACACTACACAGACACACTCCACGGATACAATATAATATACTGCGCCAAACGTACAGTGACGCACAGAACTATATGGCGTTAAACTGGCAGTAACGCACACAAAACTATATGGCTTTAAACTAGCAGTAATGCACGCAAAACTATATGGCGTTAAACTGGCAGTAACACACGCAAAACTATATGGCGTTAACCTGGCAGTAACGGGCGTAAAACTATAAGGCATTAAACTGGCAGTAACGCACGCAAAACTATATGGCATTAAACTGGCAGTAACGCACGTAAAAGTATATGCCGTTAAACTGTCAGTAACATACGCAAAACTATATGGGGTAAAACTGGCAGTAATGTACGCAAAACTATATGGCGTTAAACTGGCAGTAGCACATGCAAAACGATATGGCGTTAAACTGTCAGTAACGCACACAGAAGTAAATGGCATTAAACTGTCAGTAACGCACACAGAAGTAAATGGCATTAAACTGTCAGTAACGCACACAGAAGTAAATGACGTTAAACTGGCAGTAACGCAATCAAATAGACCGTGTTCAACCGTCACTACACTGGCACTATCTAAACTGTCCCTACTCTAGCTATACACTAATGTAGTGGTTCTCAACCATTCTAGTGCCGTGACCCCTTGATAACATTTTCCAAGTTGTGGGGACCTCTAACAGTAAAATTAATTTCGTTGGTCCCTCATTGCTGTAATTTTGCGACTGTTATGAATCGAAATATAAATATCTGATATGCAGGATGTATTTTCATTCTAACAAATTCAGCATCTTAAAGCATAGAAATTAATCACAAAAACAATCCGTAATATATAGTGCAAAATATTTATTTTTAATTAACAATATAGGTAACAAATGAATAAAATGTTTACGACTTGCGTTTATTTATTCATTGTGTATTGAACTGTATTCACCGCATTGTATAATCATGTGAAAACAAAGCGTAACAACTGTAACAATCTTAATTAGACGGTCTTAATATATTAACAGTAAACGACATTGCTACAAAATTGTTGCGAAACCATGCATCAAAAAACTAAAGCGCCAGTGCGAACGCTGAGGTTGCTTCTTTCTCACCAGATCAGAAATTCTCGGGACAGTCTTTGCAAAAGCACAATGAAGATCATCTTCTGCGACAAGTCTACTTCTGTATTTAGACTTGATAACCAACAAGCTTGAAAAGCCTGTTTCACAAAGATATGTTGTTGGAAATGGAAGAAGAAGGCGCAACACAATCTCAGACAGAACAGGATATGACTGCAAACACTTGATCCAGAATTTATTAACGGACATGGAAGAGAAATCATTTTTTGCTGCATCACTGGTGATGAGATCAATGAACTCCTCTTGTGCATTCTCAGGAACATCTTCAACTTTGACTGTGAATGGACTTCTAGCAAGTGCAAACGGGGTGTCAGGAAAATTACAATGTCCGCAAGCATTTGCAGGTGTTCTTTGACAGAACTTATTGTTTTAATCCTTTTGTCAAGTTTAATGTCATTTTCCTCAAAGAAAGCAGATAAATTGGGCAACATGTAAATTCTATTTTCATTCAATTTTTGTTGCCAAAGTTGAAGTTTCATTTGGAATGGTCGGATCTTTTCAGACAAATCTTGGCATGTTGCATTTGGCCCTTGAAGTGATAAATTTAAGTCGTTCAAGATTGCAAAGATGTCAACCAAGTAAGCTATTTTCTGAAGTTCATTTTCATCGCTGAAAAGTGCTTCAAACTGCGGTTTTGCTTTCTGATTAAAAAATGTTTTTAGTTCATTACGAAGATCAAAAACACATTTTAAAGCTTTTCTTCTTGACAACCATCTCACTTCAGTGTGAAAAAACAGAACATTAGCGGAAGCTTCCAATTCATTACAAAGTTTCGAAGAGTTGACTATATAGAGCACTCGCTTTTACAAAATTGACGGCACTTATGAAGCTTTTCATTACTTTTTGTAACTCTTGTGGCAGCGTATTCTTGCTAACATTTGTCGATGAATCATACGGTGAGTTCCAAAGGCTTTTGGTGATTCATTCAATACCAAACATTGAAATCCAGACCGACAGCCTAGCATAGCTGGAGCACCATCTGTGCAAACACCACAAACCTTTTCCCAAGAGATCTTGTGTTTTTCCAAAAATGAACCAATTGTGTCAAATACATCACATGCAGTAGTTGTTGTTTCAAGAGCTTTGCAAAAAAGAAACTCATCTTTAAAGTCGCCATCATGAATATACCTCACGTAAACCAGTAAATGAGAACAGTTTGCAACATCTGTAGACTCATCAAGCTGGATGCTAAATATTCCAAATGGAGCAGATTTCATTTCCTGGATTACCTGATCAATAATATCAGCAGACATGTCATCTATTCTCCTGCTGGCAGTGTCGTTAGATAAGGAAATTGCACTCAATTTCGTAACAAATTCGGCTCCATTTATAACGCAAACAATCTCCTTGACTGCTGGCAACAGCAAATCAATGTTAAATGGTGTGAAGCTTCTTGGCTCTGGCGATTCTAAGAGCCACCAAATATGAAGCTTCAATGGCTGCTAGGTTTTGCTTGTGTTACTTGCCGCCAGTATCAAGTCTGCTTTTCTTGACACCATCAGCTTTGTTTTTAAAATACTGCATATCCTTGCCAGCAAAGCTTGGATGCTTGGTATTAAAATGACATTTCAGTTTGTTGGGCTTCATAGTTTGGGCTGATAGAACTTTATTACAAATAATGCATTGCGGTTTCTCAATTCCTGCTGCAACTATTGAAGTAAAACCATACTTGAAAAAATCATCACTGTAGCTTCTCTTCTTAAGGTTCTTCTCTCTATGATCCATTATCATAGAATAGCTTCAATAACATAGACTATTATTAACGCTTAAAGGGGTTGTAAACCCTCGTGTTTTTTCACCTTAATGCATCCGATGCATTATGGTGAAAAAACACCTCTCTGTCATGGGCCCCCCAGCACTCCCGTTTTACTTACCTGGGCCCTATCACCTGCTGTGCGCATCCACAGGCATCCTCTTCTCCACTGAGTCTGGCCGTTGATTGGATATATTGATAGCAGCACAGCCTCTGGCTCGCGCTGCTGTCAATCACATCCAATGACGCGGCCACCGGGGGGCGGGAACGAGTCATACAGTTGGCGTCTATGGGCGCCAACTGTCTGACACGGGAGCGCGCCCGCAAGCTAACCCACTTAGGAAAGCGCTTCCCAGATGGGGTTAGCTTTAGCGGGGAGCCGAGACAGCCACTGTGGGACCCCAGAAGAGGAGGATCAGGGCCACTCTGTGCAAAACGAACTGCACAGTTGAGGTAAGTATAACATGTTTGTTATTTAAAAAAATTGAACCTATACAACCCCTTTAAGACTCCCAAAATCTCACCCATGTCTCTTGCCTTACCCATCTACAGAAAAAATTACAAAAGTTAAATTCCCTCTCAAAAATTCATGTGCTCAGCCACAAATTTACATCATAGTGGACCACACCAAGTTCTCAGACAGCGTGAGTCTGATCAACAAGCTGCTTATATGCAAATCATAAAATCTTACTCACCTAAGACTACCCTGCCTACAGGGTGACACGGCTGCTGTGCGATTTCACTGCAGAACATGGAGCATTGTCACCCTCCTACAGTAACTGGAAAAATAATAGCTGTACTGGCAGGGCCAACAGGTGATAAAACTGCTACAGGGGACTCAGAGATACCAAACATTGCAGTGTGATGTTAGTGACAGAGCACATCATAGATGGCAGTGTTATCTTCCCTGGAGTTCCACCTGAAGGCATCGGGAGCAAGGTTGAGGACAGCAGGAGAACACTGCCTGGGAGTCTCCATGGAGGAAGCAGCCATGTTGGCTGGTGAGTTCACAGTCAGAGGACTGAAGAGCATGCCTGATGGGACTGGTAGCTGTCTGGGATGGATGCAAGGTCAGTCAGGAGGACTGTGGAGTGGGCAGGAGAAAGGGGCAGTTGCAGCCAGGAGGGCTGGCAGTGCCTGAAGAGGTGTACGGGGCTCAGTAGCCACAAGTGAGATAGCTAGCACAGGAACATTTTTGCTACGCTAAAGGGGTCAGAGGGCCTCTGCCTGCAAAGGGCGGTTCTCTCTTTCTGGCTGTGCAAGTCTGTGTCAGATCCACCAAAAATTGTGCTATCTAGCTAATCCTGGGACCTGTAGTTCTATGAGTTTGTGCTGGAGGAAGAGGAGAGTTTCTGCAAGCAAGAGTTGTGCAGGAGGCAGAAGGAGTGTACATAGTTTTGGTCCTACTCTAACTATCCTTTGATTAAGTGGGCATCCTATATTCCCAATCCCCATCCGAGTTTAACCCCTCAATAAAACAACACAAACAACTTCTGGACTGCTCTCTGACTCTGAATGCAGTGAAGTGTGTGGTGTGCCTGGCTGGGCAGGAAGAGATCCGGGGAGCGGTGTGCAGAGTCCGTGTACTGGGGAGAGGAGTGCGGAGTGTATAATACTGACCCCGAGAGACATGTGAGCGGCACAGAGACAAGAGGAGACCATTATAGGAACTACTAGGACCCACCTAAAGGGCCACTATCCCTCACCAGAAAAGCGCTGTTAAATCATATTTGGGCAAGATAACTGCCAGCACAGAGCACTTCTTGTTTGTAATCTATATTGTCCATGGGAGAAGATCCCTTTACCAATACTTTGCATGGAGCACTTTAGTGACACCATATAGGTTTTTATTAGTACACAAGAATAACTGCGCCAACCTATGTGTAAAATATTATAAATCTGTTAATTATAAATCTGTTATTTATTCACAATGGATTGATGATGTTAAAGCGGAGTTCAACCCAAAAATGGAACTTCCGCTTTTCGGATCCTTCCCCCCCTCCGGTTGGCACCTTTCAGGGGGAAGGGGGAGCAGATACCTGTCTAAAACAGGTATTTTTCTCCCACTTCCAGGCATAGATAGCCGAGCCACCTGCGGCTATCTACGCCACGTCCGGCACCTTCTCCGTCCCCCTGCTGTCTTCTGGGAGACACACAGGTCCCAGAAGACAGCAGGGACCAGTGGGATAGCGCAGCGTGAGTCTCGCATGCACAGCAGGGAACCAGGCTGTGAAGCCACGAAGCTTCACTTCCTGATTCCCTTACCGAAGATGGCGGTGGCAGCACCCGAGAGCCGAGGGACAGATCGGCTTTGGGTGCCAACATCGCGGGCGCCCTGGACAGGTAAGTGTCCTTATTTTAAAAGTCAGCAGCTGCAGTATTTGTAGTTGATGACTTTAAAAAAATAATGAAATTTGGCGGAACTCTGCTTTACGTTCAACATGACGTGTCTATGCAAGAAAAAAATTATTATGGAACAAGACATATCATTTATATATAAACGCCCCAGCTGGTTCCTCAAAAGTGGTTATTCCGTGCCAGTGCTAGATATACAAAGTGTATAGCACCCAAACATGTATCTAGCACTGGCACAGAATAACCACTTTTGAGGAACCAACTGGGACATTTATATATAAATGATATGTCTTGTTCCATAATAATTCTTTTCTTGCATAGTCATGTCATATTTATTTATTCACAATCTATGTATTGATTGCCACAGTACAAAAATGCTTTAATTAATTAGTGTCTGACTTACTAAAGACACTCAGGTGTTCCGTCAGAATCAGCAACCCGTCTAATGTGTTAACCAGATGTGACGTTTCGGGAGAGGAAGTGACGTTCCGTCGCCACCATCTTGGTACTCTCGTCCGCAGTAAGGCTACAGTTAGAAGTCGGCAAGCGGACATCTTTTTACACCCACCAAAGTCTTGTATTTTACACGTATTTTTACCAGTAAACTGAGCTGATATACTATATAAGCCTTATATAGTATGTCAGCTCAGTTTACTGGTAAAAAAATACTTACCGACATCTAACTGTAGCCTTACTGCGGACGAGAGTACCAAGATGGCAGCGACGGAACGTCACTTCCGTGCGGTCTCTCCTCTTCTGGAAGTGATGTCTAGTACACACAGTAACTTCGGGTCTGTCTCGGCCAGCCTTGCAGATTGGAATAGCATTCGCAACCCCCTGGGAATCGGCAATCATTCCCCGGGTTGAGAACCGCTGCACTAATGTCAAGATTACTGACACAGTCTCACTACACTACAGTGAAACTATCTGAGCTGTCCCTACTCTAGCTGAACACTATGCAAAGCTGAATGATGGTCCTCCTCACTACACTCACACTATCCCTAGACTGACACTAAACTAATATTCTACACTGACAATTGAAGCAAAATAGCACAGTATAGCACAGTAACTAACTAATAGCACTGAACAGAGCCCTGTTCTACCTCTGTCCATGCCGAAATCACACTGATAATGGCTGCAATTGAAAGAATACTTTTATACTGTGGGGTGGGAATGAGCCATGATTGGATAAAGTCATGATGACAGTGTCCAATCATGACTCTGACAGTGCTCTGTGCCCTATTTGGCTGAAGCTTTCACTGCTTCAGCCAATCAGGGCTTGCAAAGCACTGTTCAGCACCGCAATGCATTGTGGTCGGTTGGGGGGTGGCGAACAAACGGTCGAATGTCCTGAAAGTTCGGCTGTTTCCTGAACGACCGAATAACGAAAGTTCAGCCCAAACTTATGCTCGGGCCGAACCGTTCGCCCATCCCTAGTTGACATCCCAAGCTAATTGCTGAGAGGCATGTTGAGCCCATATAATACTCTATTTTTTGCCACAAGTTTCTGGAAAATGACAAAAAAACTTCTTCTTTTTTTTTTTTTTTTTCACTCATTTCACTTCCTCACTACCTGTCACAGTTTTGGAGGCCCTGAAATCCCAAGATGGCACAAAACTCCCCAAAATGACCCCTTTTCGGAAAGCAGACACCTCAAGGAATTTAATAAGAGGCATGGTGAGTATTTTGAGACTTTGTCACAAGGTTTAGAAAATTGAAATGGAGTGCGCATGCGTGCGGGCTCAGGATCTGTCATGCAGTGAGTGAGCACCCTGCACCGCCAGCTCAACACAGTGATAACAGCGGGCAGAAGCAGAGCTAGAGAGTGCTCACCCACCCGTTCACCATCCTGGGAGGGTGATGCTCCGGCGGGGATCCGGAGAGCTGGTGAAACGGCAATATAAACAGGACAAATGGAGCAGAGAGGTGCGCCCCCCTCCTGTCCCTGTACAGTTTTCCAAGATGGCAGTGGAAAGACGAGAGACACAAGGCAGCCTGGGCCCCTCTCAACTCCTATCACGATCACCTTCACCTCCATCTACATATGAGCAGCAGATGGAGGCGGGGTGAGTCATTTACAGTGTCCCCCTCCCTTGCTAATCCTCTATGCGCTACTGAGGCTGCAGATTCCCCAGCATCTTCTATGGACATAAATATGGCTGAAATGGCCAACTCGCTGTTTAGCCAATCCAGCCCTGAACAGGACGAACCTAAACCCTCTGCAGGCCCCATATGCAGGAGACGCAGTCCCCCTGGCCCAATTCTCCACCATACTCCAGCAAGAGCTATCCAAAGCCTGCTCTATTATCACTACTGATCTCAAACGAGATATCCAGAGCATAGGAGACAGATTTGAGGCCATTGAAATCAAAGTTGATAACACATCCGCACAGGTCAATGAAAATTCTACTATGATCACTGAGCTCCAGGACAGGCTGGCGAATGCCAACGCTAAAGCAGAAGATCTGGAGAACAGGTCACACCACTATAACGTGCGCATCAGGGGGCTCCCTGAAAACTGCACGAATCTAGAGAGAGCCATACATGTACTCATGAAAAACCTGATTCCAGATATTCCCCCCCATGAGATGGAAATTGATAGGATTCATCGTGCCCTGACGGCCCCTAGGGCAGATGGTCTGCCGCGAGATGTAATTGCCAAACCACACTACTACAAAATAAAATAAAAAATAAGGCTGGCAGACAGAAATAAGCAGGATTTACTCCTCTATGACGCGCCCATACAATTATTCAATGATATTGCTCCATCGACCGTTCAGAAATGGAGAAACCTGAAGCCACTACTGCAGCAACTACTCAATCAACGGATCAGATATAGATGGTCATTCCCGTTTAAACTGTCTTTCACTTATAGAGGCAAACCCCACTTTCTAAGATGGAGAAGATCTGCTGCTGGAGTTGGGCATCATTTCCAGAGAAACCGCAAACATCTTCCCCTCAGCGCCCCCTGTCCCCGTTGTGGTCGGCACAGAGGTCACAACCAGCTAGAAGGTCCCCACCCAACACCTGAAGGAACTGCCACCCCTTTCCCCCATGGCATTCCTGGGGGATTACTCAAATCTACACTGTGCAGGGGATTGATCCCGCCTGTTGATCGTAGTGGTATGACCGCTACCACTCCGTACTCACCACGTCCTTCTTCAGTTAATTGTTGATAAGTTTACTGTTCTGATAACTGATTATATAATTATAGATTAACCTTGGTCACTGCTCTATGGTTTTATTGGTTGATCCGCAGTCCACAAGGTGTGCTTTATTTGATTTGGGCTTACCCTAAATGGACCTTGGATAACACCCAGACATTACCTAACCATTGAAGATGAGTTTATTGCTTTTTAGCCAATTCTCTCACCTATACCTGCCTTCTGATTTTTATTCTTGAGTTTTTGATATTGAGCCGGGGTGAATACACATGCCCTTCCTATGATCTTGAGTTTACCAGATGATGGAAGCAACTTCATGTTTTGAGCCCTGGGCTTTGACCCCAGGGAGGGCTCCAGCCCATTGCTACTTGTACGATTTAATGACTATAATACTTTGCATAACTGTCAAATGGCCATATAACATGTTCTCCTTTTCGCTTTCACTTTCTTACCCTTTTTCTATGTTTCCCTTCCTACCCTCACATTGGACTCTGACCCCGGGCTCTGGTTCTGACGGCCCACCCCAACAAGAGAAGATTGCTGCGATATCCAACGTTTGGCTCCTGACCACATCATACAAATATCCAGCTGAGAGTGCTCTGCCCCACCATGATGGATGAGACACAGGACTCCACATATTCCATTTTTACCCTTAACATAAATGGCTTTAACTCCCCAACCAAGAGGACTATGGCCTTCCATTAATATCATAAATAGAAAGCTGACATCCTGTTATTACAGGAGACACATTTTTATAAAACTTCGGCCCCCAGGTATCTTAGCGCCAAATACCCACAATACTACCTTTCATTGGGCAGCGAAAAGAAAAGAGGGGTGGCAATATACTTTTCAAAAAGGACTCCCTTTACCTCCATCACCGTAGTAAAGGATAAAATTGGTAGATATGTTATGGTGGTTGGCCATATCCACGATCAGCTAGTATCCCTGATCTCCTACTATGCCCCTAACTCGGGACAGGTGGAATTCTTTACCACCATGCTCAAGGTCTTAATGCCTAAGGTCCAAGGACAGGGGATTTTGGGGGGGGAGATAGTAAAATCCCTCTTGACTGTACTTTAAACAGATCTGATTCTGTTAGAGCAGTTCTCAAACTAGTACCCAAGAATAGCAACAAGTTAGCTCTATTGCTACAACTTTATGGTCTGGTTGACGCTTGGTGGGAAGACAATCCCTCCGCCAGGGACTACACTTGTTTCTCCCATGTGCATAAAACGTATTCACGCCTAGATCAAATATTCACTCACACAACGTTATTACCATATATGATATCGACAAAGATCCTGACTGTTCCATGGTCGGATTATTCCCCCGTTAAATTATCGCTCTCTAATCTATGGATGAAGCCCTGTCCTTCTCCATGGCGCCTCAATGCATTCATGCTAAATGATCCCATCTTGTACTCGGAAACAGAAACTGAAGTATGTGCGTTCTTTCGGGACAATTTATCGCCGGAGAAATCTCCAGCTGAAAAACTGGGCTGCCCATAAGGCTGCCGTTCAGGGGAAGCTTATTCAGCAAGCCCATACGGAGCTTATGGAAGGAGAATTTTCCGAGCCAGAAATTAAAATGACCATTAAATCCCTACATCCATTTAAGGCCCTGGGCCCGACGGCTTTTCGGGTCAATACTATAGGAAATATCAAAAGATTCTCATCCTTCACTTATGCGCCTATTTTAATGACATCCGTAGGGGAAATTGCATCCCAGCTCATGAAAATATGGTGTATATACACGTCATAGCGAAACCAAGTAAGGACCATGGAGATTGCTCCAATTACCGCTCAATAGCCTTGATAAATGTGGATTTGAAAATAATGCCCAAAATATTGGTCTGTAGACTGAATTCTTTTTTTGCACGTTATATACATCCTGATCAAGCAGGATTCATTCCTGGCCGCCAGGCGTCTGACCAGACCAGGAGAATAATTATTTCAGCTGTCCTTTCAGATTGGGATGGGAAGGGGCCTGGACGAGGCATGCTGCTATCCCTAGATATTCGGAAGGCCATTGATTCTTTATCATGGGACTTCCTCTTCTATGTCTTATCTAGATACAAATTTGGTCCGCAGTTTTTGACGGCTCAAAAAGTGCTGTACAGTTTCCCTACAGCGTCTTTAATGATTAATGGCTAACTCCTTTCCAATTCAAAGGGGGACTCGCCAGGGCTGCCCATGATCACCTTTATTGTTTGTACTGGCTATAGAACCATTAGCTATCAAAATCCTCGAGTGCCCAGACAAAAAAAGGTATAGAATGTGGGCACAGGTAACATAAATGCGCATTTTTTGCGGATGATATCCTACTGATGGTCTCCATGCCCATCACCACCCTTCCCAATCTCTATGGCATATTACAGCCCTTCCCACGGCTCTCTGGCCTCTCAATTAATCAGGAAAAATCCAGAGCACTAAATATCTCCCTACCGGATTGGATAATGAAAGCCCTCCAACTTTCTATATAACATTCAAAATAATAAGCTGCGCTATGTATCAAACTTGCATGAATCTTTGTGAGTCATGCCAATACACATATGTATGAAACAGTGTTCAATATCACCCGTGATCAGTGCACAAAAAAAGGAAAAGTGAAAAAATATCAAAACATTCCAAAAAGTTTCTATTTATATGTATAAGTCCATCACAAAAAAAAAAAAAATTATGAAGTAATATTTCAAAAAAACAATAAGTCCACTGAAGCAGACACTCTCCCAGAGAATGTATTAAAGACGTTTCTTGGATAGTGACATGCAGTTCCAACACAGGACGTATTGAGTGTGAGGATATGTGGAACAAAAGGTGCCTCCACCACAGATACTACTGCCTCTTACCAGCTCCCTAGGCCTCCTTTCACAGACCCAACATGCCTTAGGCTTTTACTCAGCCTCGGGTGTTGTGGTAGCTGTCAGCGCCAGAAAGATTTCCCCCACTTTCAATAAGAGATGTCATCCCGTATGATGTATATTCGTTCATATGCCGGGAAGAAATGTAAAGCATCCATAGTGTAATCCCTTTTATAAAATTTTATTTATATAAAAAAATATTGCACATACAATTAGGTAGATGTATGTTCAGCAGTAAATACATTTTTTTTTTTTTTTAAATAATTTTTATTAGGCCTAGGGAGCTGGTAAGCGGCAGTAGTATCTGTGGTGGAGGCACCTTTTGTTCCACATATCCTCACACTCAATACGTCCTGTGTTGGAACTGCATGTCACTATCCAAGAAACGTCTTTAATCCATTCTCTGGGAGAGTGTCTGCTTCAGTGGACTTATTGTTTTTTTTTTAAATATTAATTCATAATATTTTTTTTTTTTTTTGTGATGCACTTATACATATAAATAGAAGCTTTTTGGAATATTTTGATATTTTTTCACTTTTCCTTTTTTTGTGCACTGATCACGGGTGATATTGAACACTGTTTCATACATATGTGTATTGGCATGACTTACAAAGATTCATGCAAGTTTGATACATAGCACAGCTTATTATTTTGAATGTTATTTTTAATGCGTGTGTCTTGCATTTATTAGTTTTATCTTTGGGATAGCGCAGTAAGGAAACCTTTGGAACTTTCTATATAAGTTTGCTTGGGAACCTGCCGCTCTCTCCTATTTAGGTATATGTCTAACTCCCTCCATACACACCCTGTATTCCCAAAATTACCCTGCACTCTATAAGCGCTTAACAGCAGACTTGATTAACTTACAGATCCATCCTCCATCGTGGTTCGGCAGACTAACACTCTATAAAGATGAATATACTTCCCAGGATTCCGTACCTTTTTCACACTTTGCCTATTGCTCTGGTCAGAACCGATTTATTACATTTTCAAAGAAAGCTCTTTCAGTTTCTCTGGGGTGACAAGAGGCATAGGCTTAATAGACGCACATTATTTACCCCAAACATGAAGGGTGGTCTAGGAGTCCCTGACCTGCTCAAATATTTCTGTGCCCCTCAACTGTCCCAGTTTATCAGGTTCCACTCCTCTCAGCCCCACTCATTGTGGCTGCATATAGAATCACATTCATCTCCATCCAATTTGATATCCCATATCATGTGGATACTGGCTCGGGGCCGACCTATGATTTTATGCCCCTCTCTCTCCCTATCATTTAGCATTTGGGATAGAGTATCTAAATCTCATTTGTTCTAGTCCCCACGTGGCCCATTGGCCCCTTTGTTGTAAAACAAAGATGTCACCCCAGGCCTCACTCCTCATAATTTCAACTGGTGGACCAATAAAGGGCTCCTGCGCATTGCAGACATTTGTGATCACAAAGGCATGTTAACTAAACAGACCCTAATAGATAAATACCAGATGCCAGATTTTGAACAATATCGGTATATTCAATTGAAACACTACCTAAACACTTTATCTCGCAATAGTGATCTGACGACCATGTCGCCCATGGAATATCTATGTCATAAATATGATAAAATTAAAGGACATATGTTTGAATTGTATTCTATCCTAATGCATACCTCAGTCAGTCAAACAAGATTACACGGTCAAATGGGAGCAAGACCTCCAAGAAAACCTCAAACTAGAGGAGTGCCAATCGATTGCCCAAGCAGCTTCCAAATCACTTATTAACACCTCTATTATAGGGGCAAACTATAAGGTCCTTTTAAGATGGTATATGGTGCCGACCAGACTGGCTACATATGTTTCGGGAGCTTCTCCAAACTGCTTTTGAGGTTGTGGGCAAGATGGAACGATATACCATTTATGGTGGCAATGTCCCAAGGTGCGGTGATTAATTTTAGGGGTGCACCGAGTGGGATTTTTGGTGCCGCAACCGTGCCGAAAATGAAAAATACACTAGGCCGAAAACCGAAACTGATACCAAAAATTACTGTTTTAAAAAAAATATTTTTATATATTTGAACTGCTTGCCGACCACCTCACAACTATATACGACGGCAGAATGGCACGGACAGGCAAATAGATGTATATTTCCATCACTTTGAATTTGCCCCCGTGTGTGTGCGCGCGCGCTGCCACGAGCTCCGTGACCGTGTCCATGTCCGCCGGTGTCCCGCGATCGGGTCACAGAGCTGCAGAACGGGGAGAGGCAAGTGTAAACAAGCATCTCCTCGTTCTGCCTAGTGACACTGTGTCAGGACCTTGGTAGGAGACCGAGTTGCTGAGAGGGCTCCCCTTGCGGCCGAGTGCAGCACAACCCTGAATATGGTACAGGGATGTGGTGCTCACAGAAGCACGGGTTGCCTGGAAGTAGGAGCCGGTGTTGATGGCTTGATAGAGAAAGTCCGTAGAGGCAACGTGCTTAGGGTCCGAGGAGGGGACCAATGGAAGTCCAATAGGAAAATCAGAAGCCAGGCCAGGGGGTCAAACACAGTAAGCAGTCCGAGAATCAAAGCAACAAGTCCAGGTACAGGAGACAGAGGAATGCGGAGTCCGTTTAGCCAAGCCGGGGTCAGATGCAGGAAGCAGGCAGGGAGAGTCAGAAGCAAGCCGGTTGAATAAGCCAGGAGATCCAGAGGAGTCGATAACAAGCCAGGTCGGTACACAGGAAGTCAGGACAACAGGAAGTCAGGACAACAGGAAGTCAGGGCAACAGGAAACACAATCACAGGAACACAGGAAGAGCTGACGATAATCCAGCAATGTGGCACTATCAGTGGGACGTTTAAATAGACAAGGCGTAGTATCACGTCGTACGCACACCGTTCCGTTCGTGCGTTCGTAACATCGCGACGTTGCTACGCACGCGCATTCGTCCGAATGTGGCACCAGGCGTCCGCCTAGTAGAAACATTGCACACCCGTGTGCGTTGATGTGCGTTAGCGCGGCCTTGCCTGTGCTGGTTTGCTAGCCTATTTCCCTGACAGTGCCCCCCCCCAAGGGGCAGCCTCCGGATGCCTAAACGTGCCCATTTTTCGGGGTACCTACTGCGAAATCTCTGAATTAGCCTAGGAGCGTGTACATAACTTGCGGGCTCCCAAGAATTCTCTTCTGCAGAATACCCCTTCCACTTGACTAGAAATTGAATTGTCCTACCTCTCCGACGACAGTCAAGGATAGATTCAACTTCAAATTCTGCTTCATCTCCAACCTGGACCGGAGGTGGGGGCACTTCTTCTCTCCCTGGAAAAGGACTAGAAACAACATGTTTAAGAAGTGACACATGAAAAACAGGATGGATCTTGAAAGATTCGGGTAAAGTGAGTTCAAAGGCTACAGGGTTGATTTCGCGTTTGATCTCGAAAGGACCCAGGAACTTGGGTCCCAATTTCCGAGATGGGCATGGTAGCTTGAGATTTATAGATGAGAGCCAGACCTTGTCCCCTATCTTAAAGGTAGGGCTCGCTCTTCTCTTCCTATCGTACTGCTTCTTATATTCTTCTTGGGCCTTCTTCATGGTATCCTGGAGTGTCTGATAATTAGTATGGATGAAATCCACTCTGTCCTGAACCGCCGGTACTGAAGATTCCGGAATGACGTTGGGTAGGAATGAGGGGTGGAAGCCGTAATTCGCCCAGAAGGGTGATTGGTTGGTAGAAGTGTGTACTGAGTTATTATAAGCAAATTCTGCACAAGGTAATAGTTGAATCCAGTCGTCCTGAGAAAAGGAACAGAAGCACCGCAGATACTGTTCCAGCGTTTGGTTGGTCCTTTCGGTCTGACCGTTACTCTGTGGGTGGTAAGCTGTGGACAAACACATTTCAATAGAAAGTAATTTGCAGAGGTTTCTCCAAAACCTAGAAGTAAATTGTACCCCTCTGTCTGATACGATGTTATTTGGTAATCCGTGTAGTCGAACAATTTCCTTAATAAAGATTTTTGCTGTATCTAAGGCAGAGGGGGTACCTTTCATAGGTAAAAAATGCGCCATTTTGGACAGGCGGTCTACTACCAAGGTCCTGACAGTATAATCCAGCAATGTGGCACTATCAGTGGGACGTTTAAATAGACAAGGCGTAGTATCACGTCGTACGCACACCGTTCCGTTCGTGCGTTCGTAACATCGCGACGTTGCTACGCACGCGCATTCGTCCGAATGTGGCACCAGGCGTCCGCCTAGTAGAAACATTGCACACCCGTGTGCGTTGATGTGCGTTAGCGCGGCCTTGCCTGTGCTGGTTTGCTAGCCTATTTCCCTGACACACTGTCACTGATCGTATGCTCCCTTTCATCGGGAGCAGCGATCAGTGACGTGTCACTCGTAGCCATGCCCCCTAACAGTTAGAATCACTCCCTAGGACACACTTAACCCCTTCCTAGCCCCCTAGTGGTTAACCCCTTCACTGCCAGTCACATTTACACAGTAATCAATGCATTTTTATAGCACTGATCGCTGCATTAATGTGAATGATCCCATAAAAGCACCAAAAGTGTCCTATGTGTCCGCCATAATGTCGCAGTCATGATAAAAATCGCTGATCGCTGCCATTACTAGTAAAAAAAAATTATTAATAAAAATGCCATAAAACTATCCCCTATTTTGTAGATGCTATAAATTTTGCGCACGCCAATCAATAAACGCTTATTGCTATTTTTTTTTTACCAAAAATATGTAGAAGAATACAAATCAGCCTAAACTGAAGGAAAAAAATGTTTTTTTTAAATATTTTTGGGGGATATTTATTATAGGAAAAAGTAAAAAATATTGCTTTTTTTTCAAAATTGTCACACTATTTTTGTTTATAGCGCAAAGAATAAAAACCGGTGATCAAATACCACCAAAAGAAAGCTCTATTTGTGGGGAAAAAAATGACGTCAAATTTGTTTGGGAGCCACGTCTGGGAGCCACGTCTCACGACCTCTCAATTATCAGTTAAAGCATCGCAGTGCCGAATCGCAAAAAGTGGCCTGGTCATTTGGCAGCCAAATGGTCCGAGACTGAAGTGGTTGAATAAAACTTATTTTTATATAACATATTGCTAATAGTATTAGCAGAATTTCCATGTGGTGCACCTCTAGCAGATATAATGCAGGAGATGGTGAGAGACTGCAGACATGGTACAGGAGATGGTCAGAGACTGCAGACATGGTACAGGAGATGGTCAGAGACTGCAGACATGGTACAGGAGATGGTCAGAGACTACAGACATGGTACAGGAGATGGTCAGAGACTGCAGACATGGTACAGGAGATCAATGCAACCTCACCATTGCCCATCATTTGCAGCCTGCCTGTGCCTCATCAGTGCCCAGGAGCCTACCAGTGCCCAGCAGCCTACCAGTGCCCATCATGCAGCCTGCCTGTGCCCGGATCAGCGGCGATCCCCTCCGTGTGTCACGGAGCTATATTCAAATTGCCCGGGTCGCAGTAACAATATCCCGCCTCCTGTAATCACGTCACACTGATTCACGTGCAATCAAATTGTGTGTAGGAGGCAGAGGAGAAGTGATTGGGCCACGGCACCTTCTGGATACAAAAGTGCTGTGGTGATCTCTTCCTGAAATTTTAGGAAGGATCCACTTCTTACCGATGCGTTGTATAGCACCAAAGCGTTGAACACGGCCTATTGAAATAAATATACAGACACTTTCTTGTACCAGCCTCTGGCTTTACAGGAAAGTAGCCACTCGATGCCCGCTCTATAGCCGAAAGACAGCTGCAGCATGGTTTAGATTGCCGGGAGGGCATACATGGATGTCTTCCCGTGCTCACACTGTCCATGCGCCCCCTGTGGCACGCGGGCAGCGTGCTCTGTAATCACCAAGTTCTTGGGACTCGGCTAATTACAGATCGGAGTAAAGGGCGAATCCTGGCCCTTTACCAAGTGATCAGCTGACAGATGATCACGTGATGTAAACAGAAGACGGTAATCTGCTTTTTTTTCCCCCTCACGTTGACAGCGTGAGGAGAAAAAAATAAGCCGATTACAGGCTTGTGTAAACGGAACATCGGTCCCACACAGTTACAGCCACTGCAGCTAACCAGTGCCCACCAGTGATTATTATAAGTGGGAGCGCGGTTACTATTATTCATTTCAACATAAAGCTCTTGGCCTGCCTTACACTCCCACTAGATACTGTGCATTGCTCTATTTATTTATTGCCTCACACTGCAATTCGGACCGAAACGAATTGCACATGTCTAGTCTGTCTATGCATTAAAGCATGCTTGTTATACTCACTGTGGAACCTAATGGGTTAATCATCTGCATTGTGTATAAAGGTTGTTTGATCCTGTATGCACAGATCCTCCCCGTCTTCCACTGACTCCAAAACATGTCCAGATAAGACAGTGTTAGAGGAGTCAGGCTGCACATGCTCAGTTTGGTGTATATTGCTAGAAATTTTTGTATTTCTTGGCAGAGTGCATGTGATCAGCATAGGGTCAATCAGCACTGTCCAGACAGAGGGTCAGGGGTGATGCATCCTGAAAGGACAGTCAATGCAGCATGAAAACTCCTCCTACAAGCTTTGACCAGACACTAATGCCCCGTACACACGGTCGGATTTTCCATCGGATTTTCCGACACACAAAGTTGGAGGGCAGGAGATAAAATTTTCCGACAACAAAATACGTTGTCGGAAATTCCGATCGTGTGTACACAAATCCGACAGACAAAGTGCCACGCATGCTCAGAATAAATAAAGAGATGAAAGCTATTGGCCACTGCCCCGTTTATAGTCCCGACGTACGTGTTTTACGTCACCGCGTTCAGAATGATCGGATTTTCCGACAACTTTGTGTGACCGTGTGTATGCAAGACAAGTTTGATCCAACATCCGTCGGAAAAAATCCTGGGATTTTGTTGTCGGAATGTCCGAACAAAGTCCGACCGTGTGTACGCCCTATAACAGAGGTCACAAGATTGCTATATGCTGCAGAGGAGAAAAGGTATTGAGCAGTTTATATTTACTAAAACTATTGCACTTTCATGTTCTATGTACTGTGGGAGACCAGATATAGTGAATGCAGGGTCCTGGGTTTAAGATAAAAAATAAATTTAAAAAATGGTAATGTATTAAAGAATTATCCAAGCATTCCTTCCTCCCAAAAAATATTGGGCCTCTCTACGCCGACATACATGCACATATTAAAGCGGAGGTTCACACAAAAATTGAACCTCTGCTTTTCGGAACCCTTGCCCCCTCCGGTGTCACATTTGGCACCTTTCAGGGGGGAGGGGGGTACAGATACCTGTCTAAGACAGGTATTTGCACCCACTTCCGGCATAGACTCCCACAGGAGTCTATGCCTCTTCCCGTCCCCACCGCGCTGTCTGCTGGGACACGGGTCCCAGAGACAGCGGGGACCAGTTAGGAAGCGCAGCGCGACCCGCGCATGCACAGTAGGGAACCGGGAATTGAAGCCGCAGCACTTCACTTCCTGATTCCCTTACAGAGAATGGCGGCGGCAGCACCCGAGGACCAATTCGGCCTCGGGTGCCGACATCACTGGACCCTGGGACAGGCGAGTGTCCTTATTTCAAAAGTCAGTAGCTGCAGTATTTGTAGCTGCTGACTTTTACATTTTTTTCTTTTGCGGGACTCCCTCTTTAAATTAAATGCACACGCACCAGAGGTACCTAAGCACAAAAACTGTGGGTTGTTGTACTCTAATTTCTTCAGTGTGAATTGCAATATGCTGCAAAGAATGCCGCAGGGCCAACATTTTTGGGTGATCATTTTGGATGGGCTTCCTAACTTGAGTAAATACACCTCAGTGTACGATAATGTGCTGCTATTGTGCCCTCTGGATGTGTCAACGGCTGCACTTATTTTAACGTTGACCATCACCAATCTTAGAGGTATATTCAAAAGTAAAAACACAAGCTTGCATGTGTTTGAAAGTAATTCAGCTATCCTAAATTTTAAAGACAGCATTTCTTAATCAAGTGATGACATTTCTTCCATTATAACAGTGTTCTCTATTTCTATCTACCAATCGTACAGTCTTAATGAAACGGTTTATGGTTTTTTTTGTTTCCCCAGTCAAAAGACAAGATTTTCAGAAGATTCTAGTACAGCTCAAGATGGAAAGTTACATGAATTCTAAACTCACCTTGGGCAAAATTTTAGAAATTGGGCAAGAAAATCTAGAGGGGATCAAGCTTCAACGAGTACAAGATGTTCCTTGGTATTTCTTATATAATCTCATGGCTTTAAATGTAAAAGCACGAAACTTGCAGCCGGAGGAATCTAGCAAGGATGCAGACATAAGCTTTATACATTTTGATGATAATATCTCGGATGCAGATTCTTGTCTTGTTCACCCTCTGGATGTCCAGTGTACTCTTCTGCATTGTTCAGACAGTTTCTTACAGCAGGAGATTGTGTCCAAAATGGCCATGTGCCAGTTTGCTGTGCCCATCTTACTGCCATCTGCAGATGGTCCAGACTGTACCTTTATGATTTGGGCAATGAGGGACATAGTGAAAAGGTGGAGGCCTCTGTCATTAAAAGAGACAAAGGGCTTCATGGAGGACAACCTGGTAAACATTTCTTTACCATTTTACTCCTTTGTGAGATTGAAAAATTGCCGTTTATCAAAGTCTGCTATTATTAATCAACTTCTAACCCAAAGTCAGCAACACTATGACTATTTTGTACATAGAGATATGGAAGGTGGAAACCTCCCTCGTAAAATATCAGATGGTTTAGTGGAGATGTCCTGTTTTTTTCCTTCTGGAAAAGAAATATCTGATATCTTTACAGACCCACTTGCAGTTCTGAATTTGAGAGGAGACATTTTATCTAACTGGACTCAGTTCTCTTTCCTAACTCAGATATCATCAGCTGTGTTCATTTTTGCAGACAGTATTAGTGAAACAGAATACCAGCTGTTATCAAGTCTTCATAATTCAAAAACAAAATATTTTGTTATTCTGACAAATCCTTCAAAAATAGAAAAATGCACATTACAAAAAAAACTATATCCAGTTCTAAACCTAGATGATAGTCAAATAATTGTAAAAAGAAGCAAAGTTAATGATGCAAATTTGGTAAAGCATGTGCAAAAAATCATGAAAGAACTGATACATAATTGCTTTGTGAAATTTGAATGGATGATTGACACCGCCAGTGAGCTCGGCATCCATGTGGATGAAATGTCAAAGGAGTGTCAGACAGCAAAACGTCGAGCTCTGGAAATCACTAAAAACATACAGGATGTGGCAAAATACAAGGAAAAAACAATGAAGCTTCAGGGACATCTATGGAAGGAGCTTGCAAAAACAGAAAAAGAATTATGTAGAATGAAACACCAAACTGATCAGGATGATGGAGAACATTACAGAGCAAAGCTCATCAACAGAAGAAAAGAGTTACTTAAAGAACAAAACCGACACATTCCACCCGCTGGTATAATGACTTTTATAGATGCAATCATACAGTCAAACCCACAGGAGAAACACTTTTTCCTGAAATGGCTAAAAATTCTCCTTGATTCATCCTCTCGGGTCAATCTGTCAAAGTTACAGGATGAATATAAAAAAAAATGTAATATTCAATCCATCAATCGTATGGAAATTAAAGCATTGGACCAAAGAATATCTGAAAGTTCCCTTGGTATTGAACACTTCCTAAGGGAGCTTGCGCAGTTTTATGAAGCTGAATATTTTATGGTAAATGATGGTAAAATTAGTGAAAGAAAATTTTGCAAACTCCCTGAAATAGCGTCTGATCTTCTGTTGGATGGGTTTCCATTGGAACTCATTGATGGAGATGCCTCTAACATTCCCCTACAATGGATAACTGATGTTCTAGAGGCGGTTGATAAGAAGATGAAATGTCAATGCAGAATGAGAGTAATAACTGTACTGGGGGTACAGAGCACAGGAAAGTCCACCCTCCTGAACACCATGTTTGGTCTGCAGTTCCCAGTGGCCAGTGGACGATGCACACGAGGAGCCTTCATGACTCTCATTAAAGTGAAAGAAAACTTCCAAAGGGAACTGGGGTGTCAGTTTATCCTCATAATTGACACTGAAGGACTTAAAGCTCTTGAATTAGCTTCACTGAAAGACAGTTATAAACATGACAACGAACTGGCAACGTTAGTTATAGGACTGAGTGATATCACAATGATCAATATGGCAATGGAGAACACAACAGAAATGAAGGATGTTTTGCAAATTGTTGTCCATGCATTTCTTCGGATGGAAAGTGCTGGAAAAAAACCTAACTGCCAGTTTGTACATCAGAATGTGGGTGATGTTTCTGCTTATGAAAAGAACATGAGAGAGAGAAAGAAATTCGGTGAGCAACTGAATGAGATGACACAACTTGCAGCAAAGATGGAGAAAAGAACTGGAGTGACGTCATTTTCAGATGTTATTGACCATGACATGGA
This sequence comes from Aquarana catesbeiana, assembly GCF_042186555.1. NCBI lineage: Eukaryota > Metazoa > Chordata > Amphibia > Anura > Ranidae > Aquarana > Aquarana catesbeiana. The sequence goes on from NC_133329.1 coordinate 60,042,355, forward strand.
GAAACATACGTGGTATATCCCTGGTCTTTGGCATGGTGTACCACCAATGGCTTCAGTGAACAGTGGTTACAGTGAAAATATCAACCAACTTAAGAAGCATTTACTTGATTTTTTTCAAAAGTCAAATAACCCTCAAAGATTGTGCGATTTTTCTACATGGATAAGAAGTTTATGGAATGCTGTGAAACACGAGAACTTCATCTTTAACTTCAGAAATTGTCTTGTTGCTGAGGCCTATGAGAAATTGTCCAGTAAGTACAATGATCTGCAATGGAATTTCTCCAAAGTGATGTATAACTGGATAATGGAGACTGAGAATACGATACAAAATAAAGCTGCAATCAGTTCACAGGGCAACTTTTGTAACTATCTTAAACATGACTTAAGTGTCAAGGTACATAAAGAAGAGACAACTATGAGAAAATCTTTAGAAAAATATTTTGAGGATGGAACTGAGAATGCCTCTCTAATAGAAAGATACAGGGAAGAGTTTTTCACAAGTGTCAAAGTTCTCAGAGAGCATCAAGAAAACAAGCTAAGCAACAGAATAGAAGAACTTGTACAAATTCAGAAAGGAAAAAATGCAGTTAAAGAAATTCAAGGAGAATTCCTTAAAATTATTGAGGAAAATGTGACTAGTCTTTTGGGTAAATACAAAAAAAATAAGTTTCTCTTAAATAAAGAGAGAGTCAAGTCCCAGTTTGAAGAAATGTGGAATGACACATTGTCCCGTCTGCAGCTGAGGAGCTTCAATGAACGTAATATTGAGCAAGAGATCCTGAGACAACTGAAGAGAGACATGAGCCACAGTGTTGGAGCTGTCACAGAAAAAATGGTTGAAATACATAATTTAAATTACTTCAAACACAATGACTTCAAAGCTGCAGAAATACATGTAGAAAAAAACTCTTTAAAAAAAAAGAGAGATGCTTTTAAAAAATTTTTTATAGCCCGGGGTTTTCCAGACTATCAAAATCTTTATTTCCTTCTATTAAAGAAATGCAATAGTTATGTTACAGAGAAAGTAAAATTGAAAGTGGACTATCATGAGACTTACTGTCAGGAATTGTTAAAAATGATCAGAGAAGAGCTTCATAACGACCTACAGCAGCTCCACACCACTCCTATGTTTGAGTTGGATGTGAAACTTCACATTTTAGGAAAATTATCACCAGTGCTTCAGAAAATGCACCAAGATTTCATCCAAGAGAATGATCCAAAACTCAGTTTGGAGAAACACAAGGGAAAATATCTGTCCATATTTCAGAATTTTTTTAATGAAAAAGATGACTGCCAAAACAGAGCAAAAGATTTCTGTGACATTTGCCTGAAACCCGCACTGATAAAATTCATTGATAAAAATCTTGGGACAGAAATAGTGGATGATATTGTACAAGGAGAAAACTCCACAACATACCGCAGCCGGAAGTTTTTCCAGTTCACCTTGCTCAAAAAGTTGCTGAAAGATAATGACTTTAAACAGTATGTTGATTACATTAGGAACTATGAGATGTTTGTGAAAGACTGGATCACACAATACATTAAAGATAAATACAAGCAGAACAAAGATATTGAGAAGCTGCGATCTAAAATTCTGACTTCAATTATGAATGTTGTGGTTGAAGCTCTAAATGACTTAAAACTTCAAAATTGTTTAAACGTGCAAGAGTTTTTAAAAACATTCTGTGAAATGTTAAATAAAGATCTTGTTATTTCATCAAATGACTTGAAGGTAATAGAGTTTAAAAATACGGTCTCTGTGTGTCAGTTCTCTGGTGACATTAAGATATTTCTCACTGACACAGAAGAACAAATCAAACGAGAGATGAGGTCTTTAAATATAGAAGATGTTCTCTCCAGGCTCACACTGAACCCACAAGATGAGCTCTTCACCAGAGTTTTTGGATGTGGAAAGCTGTGTCCATTCTGTAATGTCCCCTGTGAGGCTGGAGGTAAAAATCACACAGAGCATTCTGCAGAAGTGCACCGACCTGATGGATTAGGAGGATATAGAAATTCTATAACAGAAATCCTGAGTCACGATATATGTTCAACCAATGTGCATGGAAATGGTGCATTCAGTCTTTCATACACAGAAGAGGTCTATTACCCTTACAAGGATTACCGCACATTCTATCCTGACTGGGCCATTCAGGCTGATACAACCATCAATGCCTCTGATTACTGGAAGTTTATTTTAATGAAATTTAATGACCAGTTTGCGAAAGAATACAAGGCTAAACCAGCTGAGTTTCCAGAGGACTGGAAAGAAATTACACAACAACAAGCAATGAAGAGTCTAGAGGAGCTATATAACATGAAAGAATGCATTAAAGCAGGGGTCTCCAACCCCCAGGCCGCGGCCCACTACTGGGCCGCAGCCTGTTTACAGGCGGGCCACAAAGTCTCCACAATCTGAGGGGCGATAGATCACCACCAACACTGCACTTCCGCCCACACACAGCCCCGCCGATACACTGTTGGGGGTGAAGCAGGCGAGCAGAGAGATGATAACATCTCCCACCGCCCACACAGCCCAGCCGGTATACTGTTGGAGGTGAAGCGGGGGAGCAGAGAGATGACATCATCTCTCACCGCCCGCCCTGCATCACCGCTGTTCTCTCACGCGGAACCCACCACTCCACTGCACTGCCTCTGTGCTTAGTGACAATTTGCGTCTAGGAGGCAGGAGACAGTGGCATGTGCAATCTCCATCTGGTGGCATGTGGCAAGTGACTGCGGCAATCTGCATCTGGAGGCATGTGGCAATCTGCATCTGGTGGCATGTGACTGTGGCAATCTACATCTGGTGGCATGTGGCAAGTGACTGGCACTCTGCATCTGGTGGGATGTGGCAATCTGCATCTGGTGGCATGTGACTGTGGCAATCTGCATCTGGTGGCATGTGGCAATCTGTATCTGGTGGCATGTGACTGTGGGAATCTGCATCTGGTGGCAGGCGAGGTGGCAAGTGGCAATCTGGTGGCAGATTCTGCATTATGGTGAGTTGAACTATCTCATTTTATAGTACAATATAATAATAAAAATAGTGCGCTTCAATCAACCTGACATCATATTAACCATGGTGATGTGATGATTGAAGTGCTAACACCAGCCTTTTTCTGACAAATTGGCCACAAAAAACTGCATAGTCACCTAGACCCCCCCCCCCCCCTCCCTCGGGCCTTGGCACAATTTTCATCCACAATGCCGGTCCCCGGTGCCAAAAAGGTTGGGGACCACTGCATTAAAGGACAAAAAAAGAATATTCTTCACGGTACTTCCTTTTCATATGCAAAATCTGGGCACGTTTATGTTACCTTAAAAGAGAAGTAAGGGTTTCTTTTTTTTCCACAATCATACTTACCTAGATGAATGCTGTATCTGTCCCCCAGCGCCTCTGCACTGAAAACTGAGCGATCGATTACCGCCGATCACTCAGTTTTCAGAGTTACGTGATCAGAGAGCTGCAGACTGTCATTCACAACTCTCAGCTTTTTTCCCTCTACGCTCACTGGAGCGCTGAGCTGTGGAGGGGGCAGAATGGCCATCTCAGGCTCTCAGTGACTCGCTGAGACGGTATCAGTCCAGGCACCTGGCTGATCCAGACTCCCATTGCCTGGACTGATTTCTGTGACATCAGAGGGCGGACTTCAGCCCACTCTCTGCTGAAAACGGGTCACACCAGCGCAAGAGAAAAGGGGGGTAATGGTCTGGAGAAACCACTCTGACACCTCCATCCCTAAATGCAGCAAGAAAAAGGAAGGCAGCCCTGGGACTTTGAATGAGGTGGGAGAGATTTGGGACACATCCACAATAAGTGCAATAAAATTGTTTTATTGATCACAGAATGCTATATAAAACAACTGGGAACAGCAATGAATGTGCGTTACCCAGCATAGTGGCCTAGTTTAAAGCATAAGTAAAAAAACAACTACAATTCATTACACTTAATTTATACATCCATAAAAAGCAATATACATGATGGATTGCTGAAAAACAAAAAATACACATACATCATCTGAATTGGTAAAATACACAATACACATGCATGACTTGCAGCAGTATATGACCATGGTATGACCAGCTTAAGATACCCAACAATATGGGCATACACGTGGCATCAATGGTACCCTACGCGTTTCGTGAGTCTCTTCTCGCTCATCAGGGGCCAATGCATAATTCATGTGTCTATAACAAAGGTATTTGAAAATGGTAAGGGTATATAAGTGACTAAATAAATTGGGGTAAAGGCGATGGTTGGCAAGAGAGGTCAATGGAACAACGACCTCATACTTACCACTCGACTGGACCGGGTCACCAAACCACTGGGTGTCAAAATGGCGGCAGTAGGCAATGCCGGTTCGGGGGCTGAGGGGGAGTGGCAACCAGAAACTGCTGCGGTTTTTGGTTGGCACACCCCCTCAGCCCCCGAACCGGCATTGCCTACTGCCGCCATTTACATGAACAAACTATTCTCTAGCAATGAGATCCAGCACACATCAGTGTTTCCTCTGTATTATTCCCCAGCACACAATTTTCAGTTTTGTGGTACTCACACTACCACCACACAAATTGCATACTGAATAATCTCCATGTCCCCATAGACCAGGGGTGTCCAAACTTTTTTCAAAGAGGGCCAGATTTATTGAAGTGAACATGCGCGAGGGCCGACCATTTTGCCTGACATTATTTGAACCATTAAAATTCGGTCGAGCACTAATACACTGCCCAACAAGAATTCTCTTGCCTTTGTGGCTGTGTGTGAGTAAAGAGATGAGCTCAGGCATATTATTTGGATATACCGTATTTATTGGCGTATAACACGCACCTTCACTTTAAGAGGGAAGTTTCAGGAAAAAAACCTTAAAATTTTAAATAAAGAACTGTGAACTGTGAAGCAAAATAAGGGTAAGTGCCCATCTGCAGACCCACCAATTGCCATGAATGCAGCACCACCAATCGCCAGGAATGCAGAACCCACCATTGCTAGGAATGCAGCACCCACCATTGCCAGGAATGCAGCACCCACCATTGCCAGGAATGCACTCACCATTGCCAGGAATGCAGCACCCATCATTGCCAGGAATGCACTCATCATTGCCAGGAATGCAGCACCCACCATTGCCAGGAATGCACTCACCATTGCCAGGAATGCAGCACCCATTATTGCCAGGAATGCACCCACCATTGCCAGGAATGCACCCACCATTGCCAGGAATGCACTCACCATTGCCAGAAATGCATTCACCATTGCCAGGAATGCAGCACCGACCATTGCCAGGAATGCACTCACCATTGCCATCAGTGCAGCCTTGGAGGGGACATGGAGGGGGCGGGACGAGCGCCAAAGATATCCTACAGGAGAATCTCCCGTTTACACAGTCCCGCCTCCTTTGATGGACAGAACAGTCGTCCAATGGCAGCGCCGGAGACGGGACTTCCTATTACAGAGGCTGCCGTGTAAACAGGAAATTCTCCTCCTGTGTGCATGGCACTCGTCCAGCCTCCTCCCTCCGAGGCAGCCAGACTATATATCTTTTGTGGCCCCGGCGCTGGGAGATCGTCGGGGGCCACAAAAGATATATATGTTTAGATAACCAGGCGGGCCGTTCAAAAACGGACCGCGGGCCAATCACGGACTTTGGACATACCTGCCATAGACGTTGCTCACTGAGCCCAGACACACAATTTGGAGGTTTTGGTTTTGCTCCCGGGCACAACTCAGCGAGGTTGTATGAGGAACACTAGTGGGCTTTTGACCAGCCCCAAAGCCAAGACACTTTTGTGCTATACTCTGTACTAACTTCAGGCTCTGTGTACTGATAGCACTGTTTTAATAGACACAAAGTAACATTTCCTACTGAAAGGAAAACTTAAAAAAACAAAATGTAGCTTATATTGAAGCTTACTAGTCCTTAGATATGGCGGCTACATATGGTGGCTTTGTTTTGCAGTTAGTAGGGAAATCTCTTGTTTTTGCAAGGAATGCAGTGTCCTCATCATTTCCTGTGAGCTGAACAAAAAACTTGACAATCTTATCATGTTTTCTGTTTATGGGCCGGTTACAATTTTGTTTTACCTGCCAGTATTGGTGTGGGCACACATTGGAGGTTTTCAGCTGTCATTGTGCTGTGTTGGGCTTCTGATGTGTCCCTGCACCTTTAAGGAGTAATGGGCTCCCTCTGGGTGTACCTCACCTTAAATTATCCATTGCTATGTATGCTCCAAATTGGAGACTGCCATAGATGAGTGTTAGGACCGCACTATACAGAGGAGAGGCGAAGCGGCTTCTACATCTACACTATATTACATGACAATTGCACATACACTATATTACCAAAAGTATTGAGACACCTGCCTTTACACGCACATGAACGTTAATGGCACCCCAGTCTTAGTCTGTAGGGTTCAAAATTGAGTTGGTCCACCCTTTGCAGCTATAACAGCTTCAACTCGTCTGGGAAGGCTGTCCACAAGGTTTAGGAGTGTGTCTATGGGAATGTTTGACCATTCTTCCAGAAGCACATTTGTGAGGTCAGGAACTGATGTTGGACGAGAAGTCCTGGCTCTCAGTCTCCGCTCTAATTTATCCCAAAGGTGTTCTATCGGGTTGAAGTCAGGACTCTGAGCAGGCCAGTCAAGTTCCTCCACCCCAAACTAGTTCACCCATGTCTTTATGGACCTTGTTTTGTGCACTCGTGCGCAGTCATGTTGGAACAGGAAGGGGCCATCCCCAAACTGTTACTACAAAGTTGGGAGCATGAAATTGTCCAAAATGTCTTGGTATGCTGACACCTTAAGAGTTCCCTTCACTGGAACTAGGGGGCCAAGCCCAACCCCTGAAAAACAACCCCACACCATAATCCCCCCTCCACCAAATGATTTGGACCAGTGCACAAAGCAAGGTCCATAAAGACATGGATGAGTGAGTTTGGGGTTGACTGGCCTGCACAGAGTCTTGACCTTAACTCGATACAACACATTTGGGATGAATTAGAGTGGAGACTGCGAGCCAGGCCTTCTCGTCCAACATCAGTGCCTGACCTCACAAATGTGCTTCTGGAAGAATGGTCAAACATTCCCATAAAACAACAGAAATCTCTCCTGTACTCGGGTGTCTAGTTCCTCAGTGTGTGGTGCGACCAACTTCATATAATAATGCCTGCCGTCTACATACATCATCACCAGTGGTAATGCACTAGGTCGGTGCGCCCTCCTTCTTTTCTTCAAACATTCCCATAGACACACTCCTATACCTTGTGGACAGCCTTCCCAGAAGAGTTGAAGCTGTTATAGCTGTAAAGGGTGGGCCAACTCAATATTGAACCCTACAGACTAAGACTGGGATACCATTAAAGATCATGTGTGTGTAAAGGCCGGCGTCTGAATACTTTTAGTAATATAGTGTATGTGCAATTGTCATGTTTTACTGGCTAGCTAAGTGTGCTGTGAAATTTTGCTTTGTTTGCTCCATGCACAGCTCTGCCATGTACACCTTACTCTAAAAGATATTGGGAACGTTGCCTGTTTAGCCTCTGTAGTCTAATAACCTCATCTAAAGAGAATCTGTCACTAATTAAAAAAAAATAAATAAAAAAATTAAGCAAAGCACAGAAAACCCAGTATTTTAAATGCTTACTTTCAGTGGCTGTGCTGGCCCAGCTAATTTTCCCCTCCTCATGTAACCTTTTATCTAGCTGCCAAAAAGAGGAGCAAAGGTAAATACTTTAAAATGTTACTTGAATGAGAGTTCTGAGTCTGCTGGGGCTGCTGACATCACATCCAAGATGGCGGCACCAAGCAACAGTCTGAGGGCTTTTGGATGTCAACACAAGAGATTATTTTACAGATAAATAACTGGGATAAAATAAGTTAAATACACATAAAATCCTATGGGAAGATTGCTGTTGAAGTGAATGGTCTGGTGACAGGGTCTCTTTAACATCATTAGTCTAGCCCATGGGTGCTCAACCTGTGGCCCTCCAGCTGTTGTGGAACTACATTTCCTATGAGACATTGCAAGGCTGGCAGGTACAATTACTCCCAGAGGCATGATGGGACTTGTGGAGGGCCCCACATTGCCTACCCCTGGTCTAGCCCATGTGTGCTCAATCTGTGGCCCTCCAGCTGTTGCAGGACTACAAGTTCCATGATGCATTGCAAGCTGCTGACAGTTACAAGCTCGACTCCCAAAGTCAGAGGCATGATGGAGGGCCACAGGTTGAACACCCATGGTCTAGCCCAAACGTGTTTTTTTTTTTTCTTTCAGTTTTGGATGGAGTAGGGAGGGAATACAACTTGTGTTTAATTGTACTGATATCTGTGGCTCCGTTAGAGATTTCCCATCAGTTTCTGTTCTGGTGATAACGGTTTCATCAGATAGGAGATGAAGGAAAATCTCCAACAGGGAAACATAAAAAAACTAAAAACTGACCGTAATTCTCTTGTTCCCTATTTACGACTACTGTGGTGGTGTTAAAAATAAAAAGACAGGGGTCCCCACACCATCCAAAATGTAAACTAAAATAAGATACAATTTATTAAGCAATAGCAATTGAAGTCCACAATAAAAAAACAATCATTGGTTTAAACCTCTCCCGCAGTCTATGCATTACAAGGTTCTGCCTGGAGTTTATCTTTAAGTGTTATTAATTATGACATATATTATGTATTCTTTATCCTATATACCACTTACCAATCACAATGTTATCTTTAATATTTCATTTAATTGTGCAGTGGTTGCAGAAAGAATCACACATTATGAAATATATATATATAGATTTTTCCTTTCTTTAAATTTATAGCGTGGAACAGCGCATATTGTATCTGCATTACAAGTAACTAATTTTCCTGTATATAATTAAGAAAATCATGTAGCAATGGAATAACTACCGTATATACTCGAGTATAAGTCGAATTTTTCAGCACATTTTTTTGTGCTGAAAGTGCCCCCCTCGACTTATACTGGAGTCAAGCACTTTTCTGCAGCAAAAAATGTCATTTTCCGAACCGACTTTGGGGCCCCGTATCTCAGGCCCACTTGGTGCTAGGAACCCCAAATTTGGTGTGCAAACCCAGTAGAACTGGTACCATAACATATCCAAAGCTGTAGTTCCTAGCACTAAGTGGCCCCGAGATACGGGGCCCCAAAATCGGTTCGGAAAATGTCATTCTCTGCTGCAGAAAAGTGCTTGACATTGTCTGAACCGACTTTGGGGCCCTATATCTCAGGGCCACTTGGTCTTAGGAACCCCAAATTTGGTGTGCAAACCTAGTGGAACTGGTACCATAACATATCCAAAGCTGGGGTTCCTAGCACCAAGTGGCCCTGAGATACAGGGCCCCAAACCCGGTTCGGAAAATGTCATTTTCTGCTGCAGAAAAGTGCTTGACATTTTCTGAACTGATTTTTGGGGCCCTGTATCTCAGGGCCACTTAGTGCTAGTAACCCCAGCTTTGGAAATTTTATGGTGCTAGTTCCACTGGGTTTGCACACCAAATTTGGGGTTCTTAGCACTAAGTGGCCCCAAGATACAGGGCCCCAAATTCGGTCAACTGTGTCCATCTGCAGCAATGTCATTTCGAGACCCTTTGGGTTCAGAGACCCCAAATTTTGGCTGCAGCTAGGGGGCATCTAGGAACCCTTAACTACCGAGTTTGAAGTTCAGGGGACCTATGGCTGCAAATGGGCACAGTGAGGCATGCAAATGGGCACAGTGATGCTGCAAATGGGCATTGTTGACCCTCTTTTCCACTTACAGTAGCCGTGCATCTCGTCTTATACTCGGGTCAATAAGTTTTTACATTTTTTTTGTGGTAAATTAGGGCCTCGACTTATACTCGGAACGACTTATACTCGAGTATATACGGTACATAAATCTCATATCTTTTTGTCTATAATGAAATAAAAATATAATAGTACTGTATGTACCTCAAATGATACTACCATGTTACTTTGGATTGTATTTACTTAATTGATCCCATTCTCTATTGTTTTGCCCTGATGGATGTTTTCCTCCTTTCTATAAATAATTTGAAAAAATATATATATATATAGTAGCGTAATAAACTTGAACAAACTTCTGAAAGCCACTTTTGTTGCTCCAGAATCTTTATTATATTGTGAAGGTGTGTATTTTTTTATTTTCCTTTGAAGGATTAAACATGATGTACAAATACAGAAAGAGATCAGATGGGTCTATTTGTGAAGCATTTACTGGGAAATTCACCCAAGCATAGCTCCCAACTGTCCCTGATTAGGAGCAATGTCCCTCTGTCCCTCATTCCTCCTCATTTGTCCCTCATTTTGGTCTGATCCATATAGATGTTTAAAAAATACACTTTTTATCTATGAAAAAGTGTTTTCCAGTGCTAGCGGTGTGTCCCATGCCTGCATACTTTTGCTGATAGGTGTCCCTCATTCCCATCTCTAAGAGTTGGGGGGTTATGCCCAAGTAACATTCACCTGGCATGCTACAGTCACATTCCTCCTATGTATAATAGAAAATAAATATGACCCCGTTACAGCACCGTCCTGCCATACCTCCTCCACTTTGGGGGTGGGTCCTTCAATGACTCATTCCAGCGAACCAATCACAGATTAGAGAGTAGCATTGCACTGACCCCTCCTTGCGACACATTTCACTCCCAATTGAGCTCTATGAAAGTTCAGGGTCAGAATTTTTGGCATCAATCAACACACTGAGACCAGAATTCAGAGTGCAGCTGCTACTTATCTATTATAATAGGATGAATGCGCACCAGACAAATGCAGCAGCTGGAGATTTGTTGCGTTAAGAATGACAATTTGGACACAAATTTCAACCAATCTGAAATAAATGATATCCGAATTTGAATATGAATTTGATAATGAATTTCAATTCAAATTCAAAATGGAAACATACAGTATTGTAATAAATACAGTAATGCCGCGTACACAGGGTCGGAAACCGTCACATGTTCAATGTGAGCTTGTTGTTGGAAACTCCGACCGTGTGTAGGCTCCATCGGACATTTCCCGTCGGAATTTCCGACAAACAAAATTTGAGATCTGGATCTCAAATTTTCCGACAACAAAATCCGTTGTTGGAAAATTCCGATCGTTTGTACACAATTCCGACGCACAAAATTCCACGCATGCTCGGAATCAAGCAGAAGAGCCGCACTGGCTATTGAACTTCATTTTTCGGCTCGTCGTACGTGTTGTACATTACCGCGTTCTTGACATTCGGAACATTTGTGTGACAGTGTTTATGCAAGACAAGTTTGAGCCAAAATCCGTCTAAAAAAAACATGGATTTTATTGTCAGAATGTGCGATCGTGTGTATGCGGCATAAGGTAAAAAAGTGACATAAGAGGAATCCTACTTAGGCTGCCTTAGAGAATAGAATAAAAAAGGATAGAATAGAACAAAATAGAATAGAATAAAATGAATAAAAAATACTAGAGAGAAATAAAATAGAAAAGAATAGAATAAAACTAAATAGAATAAGGCAGAATAGAAAGTAAGTGTCCTAATATTAAAAGTCAGCAGCTGCAGTATTTGTAGCTGCTGACTTAAAAAAAATAAATTTTGGCGGAACTCCACTTTACCAAGCAGCTCTTTTCTTTCGGTGCTCAGAAGCTGCTCAGCTATCAGTTCATTACCAGCCACTTGTTACCTTAGTGACTCACCTGGTTACCATTAACCTGCCTCATTAGTCCAGCCTACAGCCAGACCCTTTTTACTATTTAAACAGCTTAGCTCATTTCCTCCTTGCCCTTGCGTGGTCTATGATCTCTAAGTGCATACCTTCCTGTGCTCCTGTGTATGACTTGGCCAGGCTGACTTCCCTTTCAATCCATGTTCCTGATTTTTACTCCTCACTACATTGACTTCTGGTCTCCTGATCCCAGCTCGTCTGACTACCCACTCTCGCATCCAATCCCTGAATCTGTTTTTGACTACATTCCTGAACTGTGTTACTTTTGCCATTTCATTAAAGCTGTGATTTAAACTGCACTTTCTCTCTCCGTCTGGTTGATGGTTCCTGACATTAGTGAGGATGAATCTTTCCAGCAAATTAATTCCCTAGCTGTCATGATGATGACTTTAGTACTTTATGAGGTCCATGTATTACAAATTTGTTTGCAAATGTGTCCATTAGTCACATAATCACAACAAATCTCCTCCGTCATTTGCTTAAAGTGTAACCCCCCTTTTGTTGAGAAATAAACATTCCCCTTTTAGTGATCTCTGTACATTGAAAGGATTACAACAACCTTTGTTGCAGATTCCTACCTTTTGTTATTCTGAAGAAATCCATGTGTGTTTGTCTGTGCCTCTGGGCTGAGTGGGTCTAATGGGAGTGGTTTCATAATTATCAGTCAGCTGTGGCAGCTGCAGGGCACTAATGAGGAAATCTGCTGGGCCTGCACCCCTTTTGATGTGTTCCTTTTGGAAATAGCTCACCAAAAATGCTTCCTTTTACTGAAATACTGCAGTCAGAAAAAATACTACATTTTTGCCACTAGATGGTGCTGATGATCCTAGAACATACATGTATTAGGAAAATTATGGTAAAGATTTGTTTTGCTGATGGAAATGTTTGACACATTTGCAGACAGAAGTTTTTCTACAAAACCCCCTATGAGTAAGTGATCGGAGAGAAAGTATGTCAATAAGTATTTATGTCTTCATTCTGACAGACAGACAAATAACAATCTATACATGCTACACTTCAGCTTGGGGCAAAGTAACTATTGTGATACTATTGATTTATTGCTATGAATACCCTAAATAAAAAAATCTACCTCTCTGTTGGGTTCAGAATCCTTGGTAAAAATGTATTATAATACGTTACACATCTCCCTGTCATATGTATTACTACTGACCACTTCCAAAACCTATCACCAATGTATTATAGAAAAAAACTTAAAAAATGTATAAACCAAAGGACTAGAAGTGAGATTCCTTTAACAACCTATTTTATTCATAAATAAAATAATTAAAAAAAACATACAAATACCATGGTATACTACGGTAAAACCAAACCCAGGACCTTGGATGCCGGATTACTCAAAACATGCTATATATGATATACTGGAGGAACCAACACAGCTTATTTACTCACATTTACACGTATTCACTGACATGAATAGTTGTACGCTGTTGTATTCCTATTTATGATCACCGTATAGAATAATACAGCAGCACACAGCACCTGGGCTGCAATTACACTGAATGGGCTCAGCCACCTGTGTGCAAGAGCCCTGGCCTGATGACCTGGATGGATGGATGGAGGGAGGGATAGATGGATAGATGGATGGAGCAAGGGATGGTTGGAGGGAGGGATGGGAGGATGTTTGGATGGATGGAGGGAGGGATCATAAGATGGATAGAACAAGAGATGGTTGGTTGGATGGATGGAGGGCTGGTTGGATGGATGGAGGGAGGGAAGGTGGGAGGGATGGTTGAAGGGATGGGTGGAGAGAGGAATGGATGGAGAGATGGTTGGGTGATGGACAGAGGGATGGAGGAATGGATGAGGGAGGGATGGAAAGAGGGATTGATGGTTGGCTGGATGGAGGGAGGGAGGGATGGATGGATGAAGGGAGGGATGGTTGGATAGAGGGAGGGATTGATTTAAGATAGAGGGAGGGGTGAATGGAGGAGGGAGGGATGGATGGATGGAAGGAGGGATAGGAGGGATGGATGAAGGTATGGAAGGAGGGATGGAGGGAGGGATGGATGGAATGAGGGATGGAAGGAGGAATGGATGGGGGGATGGAGGAAGGGATGGATGGATGGATGGGGGTGATGGATAGAGGGAGGGAGGGATAGAACACACAGACATCCTGTCCTGGTGTTGCTCTTTTAACTTTCTGTATCACACACTGATAACAGCCTCTGCTCCCTCATTGCTGGCAGAAGCTGTTTCTTTAGACTCATGGGCTCACTGCAGAGGCTGCCTCTTGTAATCCATCCTCCATAGCAGGCTGTGTTCTCTCCACTCCTCTCCTCCTATCGATCTGCCGGAACCTCCTCCTGATACAGCTTAGCTTAGAAGTTAAATCAGGCGGGCTGAGGAAGGGGGCGGGTACAATGCTTTCTCATTGGCTGAGGAAGCAGCAGAGAGGCAGGGCTGGTGCAATAATTTTTGACACCCTAGGCGAAACCTCATTTTGCCACCCCATTGGCTCCGCCCATGACTCCACCCCCTTTGCAATATGTGACCTACCTGATCATTACACACACACACTGACCTTCCTACCTGGCACATACACTGACCTAGGAAAAAATCTCACCGCACAGGTATGGATCTACACCAGGTGTGAACTCCGTTGTCTTCCAGGATAAAGAACCCCAGGTGCTGGCTAATGCTCAATCATGTTGAAGGTAGATGAGAAAATCCGGACAGCCCCACTCCAGGAAGATGTAGTTCAAAAATTGTTTATTTATACTTTCATGAGCATATAGCATACAAAACACTATGACAGAAGGTACAGGCAATCAGCTAATGCGTTTCGCACTTATGCTAAGTGCTTACTCATAGCTAACAATAAGAGGAGTGAGACCACATTTATATTTTCTGTTGGGAATTATGTGACTATTTGATAATGACAAAATCTGCATCAGGTGCAATGTGGCAGTGAGAAATGTATGCACCTGTTTATAGACTGTTCATAGACTGTTTATAGACAGCCAGTGCTATAAATAAATAAATGAAAGATTCCTGTGAAAATATATTAAATGTGTGTAAGGGATGGGAAAATGAAAACCTAATGGAAATTGTAAATGTTAAAACAGATTTGGAACTAGAAATAAAAGTAAAAAATTAAAAACTAAATAATGTGAATGATTAAATGGCATGTGAGAAATGATGGATATAAGTGAACAGTCATCAATATGGTTAATACTAGAAAGGAAACATACATATATAAAACTGTGTATGTGTGTGCCGTGTTAAAATTAAAGGGACATGTGTGTCACCGTGATTATCATATTTAAAAAACATTGTGAAAATAATAATAGTATATATGTGAATGAATAAATAACTATAATTAGCAACGTGACATAAAATTGCCATGAAATACACAAAAGATGATCAACAATGTGTATATTAACTGGAGGATATATATAAAAGAGAAAAATTATTATTATTATTATTATACGAGATTTATATAGCGCCAACAGTTTACTCAGCGCTTTACAATGTATAAGGGGGACAACACAATTACAGTACAGTTCAATACAAAAGGTACAGGAGGGCCCTGCTCGTAGAGCTTACATTCTAAAGGGAGGGGGTGGTGGTACAAAAGGTAATAGCTGCAAAGAATGATTTGATGGGGGTGGCTCAGGGACAGTTATGTGGGTGTGGGATAGGCTTCCCTGAATAAATGAGTTTTCAAGGATCTCCTAAAGGTGGACAGGGTAGGGGCTGATCGGACATACTGGGGCTGGGAATATTAAAAAAATATTATAATAAATATAAAAATGATATAAAGAAACTTTTTCTCTGTAAACGAGACACGTGATTATATAAAATGTACAAATTTGTGTTTCTGTTATCCTTCTCAGTAAGACCGTATATCTAGGTAAAAGTACAAAAGTTCACATGTGTACCCACATATGAGTTGAATAAATGTGTGATTTTGGGTCTCCACAATCTATGTAGACGTAGCCTTTCTCCTGAAAGGAGAAAATAAATAAACAAATACATGTATCAATGGGAGAGATCGAGCAAATGTACATAATAAACGAAAAATAAAGCATAAAAATCAAAAAGTAAAAACAAATGTTTAAAACATATCGTTCCGTGTATGTATGGAAAAGGAGACGGGAAGGGCTGAAAGACGGGAACAGAAAGAAAAAAGAAAAGAAAAGAAAAGGAAAAATGAAAAAGCGACATCCCCATTGATTACATGTATGTATATGTATATATATATATATCCATGCATAATATTAAAAAGTTATTTTGTATGTTCATATATGTCACCACCCACTGAACCACTCTGTATCCAGTTGTGTATATATATCTAAATCCGGCGGATGACAAACTGTAGAGTGTTCTAATAGTGCAGGGGTGTGTATGTGTTGTATATACAAGACCCATACGTGCCCAAGTTTCTAACCATGGAAAGACATGACGGGACTTCCCTGTGGCATTCCCCGTGACGTCACAGGGAAGTCCCGTCAAGTCACCGTGCGTCAGAGGGGGGGCGGGGTCACCGGGTGGCCCCGCCCCCGTTATTTAAGAACCGTCAGACGAGGAGACGCCGTCACACAGTGGGAGCCTCCCTCCATGCCAGCATGGGTGCGAGCGGCCCGGAGAAGAAAATGAAGAAGAGAAGAAGGAAGAAGAGAAGAGGATGAAGAAGAAGATGAAGAGAAGAGCGGGAGCCTCCCCCCATGCCATGGGTGCGGAGCAGCCCGAGGAGAAGAAGATAGAAGACGCCGCGGAGGAGATGCTGGACGAGAAAGCCGGAGGAAGAACCAGAAGAGCCAGAAGAACCAGAAGAAGAAGAAGATGAAGGAAGATAGAAGAAAGACGAAGCATTTAAATAAAGGAATTGTTAAAAACTGTCTCTTGTCATTTTTAACATTTTTGACAGTTTTTTAGTGAAATGGTAGGGGTAAATACCCCCTTACCATTTCACACAAGGGGGGGCCGGGATCTGGCGGTCCCCTTGTTAAAGGGGGCTTCCAGATTCCGATAAGCCCCCCCGCCCGGCAGGCCAGGGTTGTGGGGATGAGGCCCTTGTCCTCATCAACATGGGGACAAGGTGTTTTGGGGGGCTACCCCAAAGCACCCTCCCAATGTTGAGGGAATGTGGCCTGGTATGGTTCAGGGGGGGGGGCCGCACTCTCGTCCCCCCATCTTTTCCTGCGGCCTGCCAGGTTGCGTGCTCAAATAAGGGTCTGGTATGGATCTTTAGGGGGACCCCACGCCGTTTTTTTTTTTTTTTGGCGCGGGGTTCCCTTTAAAATCCATACCAGACCTGAAGGGTCTGGTATGGAATTTAGGGGGAACCCACGTCATTTTTTTAAAAAATTTTGTCCGGGGTTCCCCTAATATCCATACCAGACCTGAAGGGCCTGGTATGGAATTTAGGGGGACTCCCACGCCATTTTCTTTTTTTATTTTTGGTTCGGGGTTTCCCTGTGGGGAATTCCCATGCCGTTTTTATCAATGAACTTCTATGTGTATTGTCGGCAATGCAATAGCCGCGGGTAGTTTTAAATGGGTTTTTTCCTTCCAAATGTCATTTTGCTGTCAGACTGTTCTAAACACGGGAAACATGCGCCCCTTTACAGGCATACTATAGACACCCCCCAGGTATGAAATTTAAAGGGATATTACACTTTTATTGTTTGACTTTAAGCATTATTAAAATCAATGCTCCTGAAAAAACGGACGTTTTTAAAACTTTTTTTTTGCATTGATCCATATCCCCTGGGGCAGGACCCGGGTCCCCAAACACTTTTTATGACAATAACTTGCATATAAGCCTTTAAAATTAGTACTTTTGATTATTCATGTTCGTGTCCCATAGACTTTAACGGTGTTCGCGTGTTCGAGCGAACTTTTTTCCTGTTCACATGTTCTGGTGCGAACCGAACAGGGGGGTGTTCGGCTCATCCCTACTAGGAACACTATGCTTTTGGGATCTAAAGTACCTGTAAACCTCAAGTTGAGATTATTGTCATTGAAGTAAAAAAGCCAATCATTTATGTCAGCATTTTCATCAGATGTGGTAAACAGGAGGTCATCTATAAATCGACAAAAGAATATTGTGTCAGCACGGTGGGGGCTATCACATCCAAAGATCTCGTTTACTTTGTAGACGAGAAGTTTTCTGGATTTTTTTCTTTGAACACTAGAATCCCTTTAGGAATGAATTTTGAATGGGATGTTTCTTACTATTATGATTAATGAATAGTTTTTTTGTTCCATCCCCTTCTTTCCCTTCCTTTTGTTCTTTTGTTTTTCTATTTCACTTGGAAGCTCTACCTCAAAGATTTAGATTGGATCCTCATATATCGTAGAGTCTGTGGATACAATGCGGTGTCGGATTAACCCCCCGCTCTGTTTAGTTCCATACATATCTATTGCAGAGTGTAATATTAACTTGTTCACTCGCTTACACAGCTATATTAATATGTTTACACCACCACATCTACATGACAAGACAGATATTGTAGTTCAATATTACTATGAAGGGCTCTAAACATTTCAAGTTTTAAAAATCTTAATAGATACCTCCACTAATGGGCGCAGTAGATTCATAGCTAAATATTCCGATTAGTTCTTTTTAGCGCTCTTTCTCCCAAATGTCTTAATTGTTTCTATCATACAATATTTCTAGTAAGATTTAACACCTAAAGCTTTGTCTTGCTTTATCTTTGTCTTTTTATTACCTTGATTTAGACTGCCCATCATCATGACAGATCGCTGTGCCCACCGACACAGCGATATTCTTGACATAGTTCTCTTGTTCTTCTATTTTACTTGGAAGCTCCACTTCAAAGATTTAGATTGGACATCATAAAACTCTTATATATCGCGTAGTCTGTGGATACAACGCGGTGTTGGTTTAATCCCCGCTCTGTTTAGTTCCACACATATCTATTGCAGAGTGCAACACCAATTTGTTTATTCGCTCACACAGCTATATTGATATGTTTACACCACCATATCCACATGACAAGACAGATATGGTAGTTCAACATTGCCATAAAGGGGTTTAAACATTTTAAGATTTAAAAATCTTATTAGAGACTTCCGCAAATGGGTGCAGTAGATTAATAGTTAAATATCCTGATTACTCCTTTTTGGCGCTCCTTTCTACTGCTTTTCCTCTTTCCTTTCCCTAAATGTCTAAATTGTTTCTATCATACAAAATTTCTAGTAAAATTTAACACCTAAAGTTTTGTCTTGCTTTATCTTTGTCTTTTTATTATCTTGACTTAGTCTGTCCATCATCATGACAGATCGCTGTGCCTACTGACACAGCAACATTCTTGACATAGTTTTAACAAATACATATGCGGGATTTAACAGTGTCTGTGGACACCTGTCAAAGCGATTATGTTTATATATATATATATTTACACACACGGATTTCTAGGGATCGTTGTAGCTGAATTGTGCCATAGCTGGTTTAAAAAGCTACAAGGTATCTATTAATGTTACTCATTTCCTTACAAAGCATAACAGGTGATCTTGTGAGAGTTCCTTTTTTCCGTACCCTTTTAGCTCAGCGAAGCTGGCCCCCTTACAATCAGCACAAATAAAAACTCAAGTGTGTTTCGCTGAGCTTACCCTTTTCCCTTCCTTCCCTCTATGCATGGGATTTATCTTTTTATTAATACTGGTTTAACCAATTATTTAACGTTATATAGTATACCCATGGTTAGAAACTTGGGCACGTATGGGTCTTGTATATACAACACATACACACCCCTGCACTATTAGAACACTCTACAGTTTGTCATCCGCCGGATTTAGATATATACACAACTGGATACAGAGTGGTTCAGTGGGTGGTGACATATATGAACATAAAAAATAACTTTTTAATATTATGCATGGATATATATATATACATATACATACATGTAATCAATGGGGATGTCGCTTTTTCTCTTTTCCTTTTCTTTTCTTTCTGTTCCCGTCTTTCAGCCCTTCCCGTCTCCTTTTCCATACATACACGGAAAGATATGTTTTAAACATTTGTTTTTACTTTTTGATTTTTATGCTTTATTTTTTGTTTATTATGTATATTTGCTCAAACTCTCCCATTGATACATGTATTTGTTTATTTATTTTCTCCTTTCAGGAGAGAGGCTACGTATACATAGATTGTGGAGACCCAAAATCACACATTTATTCAACTCATATGTGGGTACACATGTAAACTTTTGTACTTTTACCTAGATATACGGTCTTACTGAGAAGGATAACGGAAACACAAATTTGTACATTTTATATAATCATGTGTCTCGTCTACAGAGAAAAAGTTTCTTTATATCATTTTTATATTTTATTATAATATTTTTCTCTTTTATATATATCCTCCGGTTATTATACACATTGTTGATCATCTTTTGTGTATTTCATGGCAATTTTATATCACGTTGCTAATTATAGTTATTTATTCATTCACATATATACTATTATTATTTTCACAATGTTTTTTAAATATGATAATCACGGTGACACACATGTCCCTTTAATTTTGCACACGGCACACACATACACAGTTTTACATATGTATGTTTCCTTTCTAGTATTAACCAAATTGATGACTGTTTACTTATATCCATCATTTCTCACATGTCATTTAATCATTCACAATATTTAGTTTTTAATTTTTAACTTTTATTTCTAATTCCAAATCTGTTTTAACATTTACAATTCCCATTAGGTTTTCATTTTCCCATCCCTTACACACATTTAATATATTTTCACAGGAATCTTTCATTTATTTATTTATAGCACTGGCTGTCTATAAACAGGTGCATACATTTCTCACTGCCACATTGCGCCTGATGCAGATTTTGTCATTATCAAATAGTCACATAATTCCCAACAGAAAATATAAATGTGGTCTCATTCCTCTTATTGTTAGCTATGAGAGTCCAGTCCAGCCACTGGAGTGGGGACAGTGGTCTCGTGAGCACAGTGGGGTAGGAGTGCCTGCTTGAGATGAAGGCTCTGATGCTGGAGCAGAGTAGGGATCCCTCCAGGGATGGCTGGACTGCAGGTAAGGTGATGACAGGAAGCAGCAGGCTGCAGCACTGAAGATGCAGAAGTCGCTGGAGCTGAGGGTGCAACAGCACAGCAGGCAAACGGCAGGCACAGGCAAGGTCAAACAGTCCGAGTCAGCAGGCAGCAAGGCGGTTAATACAGTAGGCAGAGGCAGAGTCGGTAGGCAGGCAGAGGTCGGCAACGGTATTGGTAGATGCAGTAGCAGAATCAGCCAGGCCGGGTCGAATTGGAGAAGGAGGAATGGTCAGAAAAGCCGGGTCAATAGGTAATCAATCAGTCAGGTACAGGTTAAGCAGATCCACAGAGCTGAGATGAAACAGCAGTGCATTCCTGCAACAGGAGAACTTTTATGCACCTCTTGGCGGCAAAACGGCGCTAATGCGAACGCGCGCGTGCGCACCCGCGCGCGCACACCCACGTGCCGCGCACCTGCGCGCGTCCGAGCGCCACGCTGCCGCACGGTAACAGCTGGAGATTGCTGAATTGCCTGAGCAGAAGCGCGTCCGCGCATTGGTGCACGCACATGCGCCGGTCTGGTGCTGACAGGTCCCTGACATTGCCCCACTCCAAAGGGCAGCCTCCGAATGCCCACACGCCTTCTTTTCTCAGGGTGGGCAGAGAAGAAAGCGCGGACTAAACGCCTGGCGTGGACATTGCTGTCTGGTTCCCATGAGTTACTTTCTGAGCCGTAACCTCTCCATTTAATGAGAAATTGATTTTGTCCTTGTCTTCTTCTACAGTCAAGAATAGCCTCAACCTCAAATTCCTCGCTTCCATCTACTAAGATGGAAGCGAGTTCCTCTATCAGGGAAGGGATCAGGTATAGCAGGTTTAAGCAGAGACACATAAAATACCGGGTGAATCTTGAGAGAATCAGGCAAAGTCAGTTCATAAGACACTTCATTAATTTTTCTCTTAACCGGAAAAGGTCCCATAAATCTAGGTGCCAGCTTCTTAGATGGACATGCTAACTTGATATTGGTAGTAGAAAGCCATACCTGATCACCAAGTTGTAACTTCAACTTCCCTCTTCTTCTTCGATCGAAGACTCTCTTGCTGTCCGCCTGGGCCTTGGACACCGCCTCTTGCACCATCTGGTTGTTGCGGCTGAGGAAATCCACTGTATTCTGCACTGCCGGAACTGAGGATTCTGAAAGGAAATCGGGTAGAAAGGTTAAATGGAAGCCATAATTGGCGAAAAAAGGAGATTGACCGGTGGCTGAATGTTTGGCATTGTTGTATGCGAATTCTGCTAAGGGTAGCAGGGACACCCAATCATCCTGTGTAAAGGAAGTAAAGCATCTGATATACTGTTCAAGAGTCTGATTGGTCCTCTCTGTGTGCCCATTAGTTTGAGGATGATAGGCCGAGGACAAGGCCAGTTCAATTTTTAGGATTTCACACAGGGCTCTCCAAAAATGTGAGGTGAATTGTACCCCTCGGTCTGAAACTATGCTTGCAGGTACTCCATGTAGTCTGATATGCGGGCGGTTTCAATAGCAGATGGAGTTCCCCTTAACGGAAGGAAGTGGGCCATCTTGGTTAGGCGGTCTACCACCACAAAGATGGCTGAACACCCGTCAGAACATGGAAGCTCTACTATAAAGTCCATGGAAATCATTTTCCAGGGTCTATCAGGTACAGGCAAAGGTTTTAACAGACCCCAAGCTCGATTTCTAGACGTCTTATTCTGGGTGCAGGTAGGGCAGGAGCTGACATATTTCTCACAAAAGTCCTTCAGATTGGGCCACCAGAATGTGCGTTGCACAAGTTCCAGGGTCTTGCGGACCCCAAAATGGCCTGCTAGTGGATGATCATGAAGAAGCGTCAAGACCTTGATCCAAACCTTCTCAGGGACAAAAATTTGACTCCCCTTCCATAGCAATCCATCTCTGGATGTCAGAGTAATCCCTGTAGGCCTAGATGACTCAGCGGATGCTTCTTTAATCTGAGGAGTAGGAAATTGTTTGCAGGCAGGATGGTGTCAGGAATGGATGAGTCCTTCGGGTTGTCATGCATGCGTGATAATGCAACCGGTTTGATATTTTTTGAGCCTGGCCGGTAAGTTATATGAAAACAAAAACGGGAAAAAAACTTCAGGCTTCAGGCGTTTAGCAGATCTCAAGTACTCTAGGTTCTTGTGGTCAGTGTATATTAATACCGGATGCACAGCTCCCTCCAACAGGTATCTCCACTCCTCCAGAGCAGTTTTTTTTTTTTTTTACCACTTCAGCAAAGATTTTACTTGGGAGAAATGATTTCAACTTTCCAGTCAATCTCATCCCTAAATACTTTTACATCATAGTGGCTTACTTTTTTTTCCTTTTCTTTTTTATTCTTTTTTTCCCAACCAGTTATTAAGTGATGATAAATCCAGTCGTGAATACAGATATCTCTCAAAAATAAACTATTTGTACCCCAAAGACCTACCCCCCCAACTAAGGACTAACCCCTACCCTCCCCCCCCCCACACCTACCCCTTAGCTCTTCCCATAATGGTCATGATCTGTACCACATCCCCTACAGTCACCTACTCTTTTACTTTTGATAGGTGTATGTGTATAACATCTAACTTGGACTAAGGTTAGAGTTTCTTTTTTATGGATTGTCCGGCTCTGCTTCCCATGCCTCTGCCGCTAGCGGGGAAGATTTGTATTTAACCCAATCTCTCCACACCTCTTCAAACTCTTCCATATCTGTCCCTTCGCTATATCTCAGGTACTCCAGGCAATGGATTTCCTCAATTTTGTTGAACCACTTCCGCATTGAGGGTTTCTTATTATCCAACCAGTATCTAGGAATAAGACTCTTAGCCGCGTTGAGAAGGTGTGGTAACAGTGATTTCAAATATTTCTTTGTGGGCATATTGCTCCCATGGTGTAGGCACTCCCAAGGGTCATCTGCGATCTTCTTACTGGTGATCTCAAATATGATTCTCCTTATCTCCCCCCAGTATAATTTCATTACCGGGCACTGCCACCATATGTGTGCCATGGTCCCGCTCTCCCCACAGCCCCTCCAACACGTTTGCGGCGTTTCTTTCCGGATTCTATGAGCTCTATCCGGCAAGATGTACATACGTGACAGGACTCTATAATTCAGCTCAGACATCCTACAGTTTGCTGAAGTGGCATTCACCCTACCCAGGACCTTCCCCACCACCCCATCACTGATCCTAATTCCTAATTCCTCCTCCCACTTCTTCAGGAACGTCGGATATTCTACTTCTTCCATTTTAATCAAACTTCTATAAATCCTAGACACTCCCCCCTTCTCCTTTTTCCCCAAGAACACTTTTTCGAGGGGGCGGAGATCCTCCATAGACCTCGTAGGTTGCGGGAGTGATTCAAAAAAATGTTTCACCTGCCTGTACCTCCATTTATCGATAATAAACCATTTATCTTTTGCTTTTAACTCCTGGTAGGAACACAATTTGTCCTCGCACATGATGTCCTTTAATTGGGCATCTTCCTTCAGTATCCATCTCCCAAACAAATCTTCCCTGCCCGGAAGAAAGTAGTCTGTATCCTTGAGCGGGATTAGCGGGGAGTTATACCCCCAATTCTCCTTATCGTGCATTCTATCCCATACATTTAATGCGTGTTTAGTGATATCCAATGTGTTAGTGCCTAATTTTCTAAACTGAGGTGGGATCCACACAATTTTACTCAAATCCACCCCGCTCATTATACTCTCTATTTTCACCCATTGTTTTTCTTTACTATTTTTTACCCAATCTAAAATACGTGAAATAATTATAGATACATAATATTTTTTTTACGTCTGGTGCCCCCCATCCCCCCCTCCTCTTATCATTGACTAGTTGTGCATACTTAATTCGTGTTTTTTTACCCCTCCATGTAAACATTAGAAACAAAGCGTGTAATTTGTTCAAAAAATTCTGTGATATTGAAATTGGGAGCATCTGGATTTTGTAAATAATTTTTGGTAGGATTGACATTTTGAGTAGATTGATCCTGCCCCCCCATGAGAGCTGATTGCATGGAAATTAATTCAAATCTGTCTTTATCTCATTAAGAAGTGCCATATAATTAGTTTGGAGCAAGGTTTCCTTCGCTGGAGAGATTTTAACCCCTAAGTAGTTAAGCTCTTTTACCCCCCACAAAAATGGGAGACTCTTTTGATAAGCCTTCTCCCTATCTTTGTCCTCCACTATTTCCAGAATTTCTGACTTAGTTGAATTGACCCGGAAATTTGATAGTCTGCCATACGTCCTGATGATCTCTAATAGGTTCGGGAGGGAGATCCTCGGTCGGGTGACGTACAATAGGATGTCATCCGCAAAAGCGGCGATTTTGTACTCTTCTCCCCCGAATTTGACCCCACTGATATCCGGGCTGAGTCTAATTCTGGCCAGAAAGGGTTCGAGTGCCAGCACGAAGAGCATCGGGGAAAGAGGGCACCCCTGTTTGGTACCATTATACATCGTAAGAGGTTCAGAAAGGGTGTTATTTACCTTGACTCTAGCAGAAGGGGAGGTGTATAGACTTTTTATCCTTCTAAGCATTTTATTTCCTATCCCAAACTCCTCGAGAGTGTCCCACATGAAGCCCCAGTCTACCCTGTCGAAGGCTTTCTCAGCGTCCATTGACAGGAGTAGACCTGGGGCCCCCCTGCTCTTCATAATTTGGGTCATCATTAATGTTTTGATCCCGTTATCTCTCCCTTCCCTGCCCGGAACGAAGCCTACTTGGTCCGGGTGGACGACCTCGTTTATGATCTTCTTCAATCTGTCCGCCAAGATCTTTGCGAACAGCTTCGTGTCGACATTCAAGAGGGAGATAGGTCTATAGCTGGAACATAGAGTACTATCTTTTCCTTCTTTCCTAATAATGGCAATACATGCTTCTAGCGCTTCCTTCCTCATCTCCCACTTCTCCCCTATCCCATTCATATAGGAACACATTATAGGAATCAATATCTCCTGAAATTTTTTATAATAGAGGACAGTCAGTCCGTCGGGGCCTGGGCTTTTTCCATTAGGGGTATCTTGTAAGACTTTCTTAAGTTCCTGTTCGGTTATGGGGGTTTCTAACATGACCATATCCTCTACAGTGATTTTGGTCAATCTCGCCTCTTCCAAAAATATTGTATTTTCCCCGTGCTTACGTCTACTTGTTTCTTGTGTGGTAACAGCGTTAATTGCATATAGCTCACTATAAAAATCTCTAAAAGAATTTGTGATATCACTCGTATTATATTTAATTTCACCCGATTTGGACTTGATTTTTTCTATAAAGTTACTCGTTTTCTTTTTTTTCAAGGCCCTGGCGAGGAGTTTACCTGGTTTATTTCCATTAATATATCTATCTTTTTTGACCAGGTTGTAAATTTTCCGCATTTCCTGTTCTGTACTGGCTCTCAGCTCTTCTCTTCTTTTTTGTAAGTTTATCCATAACTCCTTCCCTCCCGATGTTTTATGTTGTTGCTCTAGATCTTGGATAATTTTTACCAATGCTTCCCTTTCTTTTTTCCAGCACTTCTTTTTTTCTGTTCCTATCATCATAAATATGCCCCTGATGTACGCTTTGTGGGCCTCCCAAACTGTGGCCTCATTTACCTCCCCGGGTGTATTGATTTTAAAATACCACTCCAGCTCTTCCTTAATTCTATTTGAAGCATCTAGATCTTGTAACAGGTCTTCATTCAATCTCCACCCTACGCCCTGGGTGCAGGTGCCTCCTATTTTTATTAGTAGGCTCACCGGTGCATGGTCGGAGAACGTCATGTTACCAATATCAGTCTCACTGACCTCCTCCAACAACCTATGTTCCACCAGGAAAAAGTCTAGTCTCGAGTAAGTCCCATGCACCGGGGAGTAGAAGGTGTAGTCTCTTAAGTCACCATGTCGAATCCTCCACACATCGACCAACTGAAGCGACTGCAGCTTCTTTTTAAGTTTACCTGTCCAGACTCCCCCCGTCCCCCGAGCATGTGAGGTACTGTCTCTCCCGAGATCTAGGCATAAGTTAAAGTCTCCAGCAACTATCGCTTTCGCTGTCTTGAATTCTTCAAATTTTGCCAAAATTCCTAAGACTTTTCTGTAGGTGTTTCTATTTGGCCCATAGATGTTTGCCAAGGAGAACTTCTGGCCGTTGATTTTGCCATTTAGGAAGAGAAACCGACCGCCCGGGTCCGCTAATCCCTCCTCTAGATCAAATCTGGTTTCCCTAGCAAACCCTATGGCAACTCCTCTGGCCCCTTTTATTGGTGAGTCCCCATAGTACCAAACCGGAAAATTACTAGAGTAAATTTTTTGAATCTTGTAAATACTTAGATGTGTTTCCTGTAACATCACCACATCGGCGTTCAATAACTTCAATTCACATAAGATATTTGAACGTTTTACATGGGAGTTCAGACCCTGGACACTGTAAGAGATCATTTTTATACTAGACATCCTCTCATATTCTCGTTAATATACTTTTTTTGTGGTACAGACTCATGTTCCATATAATTATTGCACTCCTTCCTTTTCCCACCCCTTCCCTCCCCTCCCTAACTACTCTTCCTCCACTCACCCCCCGCCCGCCCCACCACCCCCCTCCCCCCTCCCCCCTCAAAACCCCCCTTCTCTCCACCCCCCTCCCTCCTTCCCCATCCCTGTGCACTAGGGGCAAAAACTGGCCTCCCATGGGCCCAAAACAAACCGTGGCCCTCTAATTCCACCCGGCCTCCCGGTTAACCCCTGGAGGTGAAACTCGGTGTGGGGAAAGATCAAGCCCAAAGCCTTCCCCGGACATCCTTCCCGCACACACCCCCGCCTCGCCCCCACCCCCACCGACTCCCCACCACCCGAGGAGAAAGAGAAAAAAAAAAAAAGGGATCAGGACAGAACACTTCCTAGGTTTCGGCCCTTTTACATCTTGTTTAGTCTGCTGTCTGTTACATCCGTAGTGCTCTATTGTAGAAGGATCTAAAATTCTATGTGTCGAGTTCTCCTGTGTACTCCTGGTTGGCAGTTTTTTCCCACCAACCCGGGATCTCCATTATTGGAATTCCTAGGCGTTGACAAAATTTTTGAGTGTCCTCCGGGAATCTCAGCGTGGGCGAACGGCCGTCCTTGCGTCCGATTAAGCAGGCAGGGAAGCCCCAGGAGTATTGTATCCCGTGCGTTTTCAAAATTGCAAGTAGGGGTTTCAAAGTTCTTCTCCTGATTAAGGTTTCTGCTGACAAGTCTTGAAAGATTTGTAAGGAAGTTTCCCCAAACTTTGCTGGCAAGTTTTTCCTGAGATTCATGCTAATCTGCTCCTTATCTCGGTAGTTGTGAAATCGCACAATAACATCACGTGGGTTTTCTCCCCTAATTTCTGCAGGTTTTCTGATCCTGTGCACCCTGTCTAATTTTAATTTGTCGCCATCTTCCTTAGAGTCCCTCAAATCTTTTAAGATCGCCTCCATTTTGTCCTGTAGATTCTCCTTTTCGCCTAGTACTTCCGGGAGGCCTCTGATCCGGAGATTCTTTCTTCTACTACGGTTCTCCTGGTCCTCCATTCTATATCTAATATTTCTCTGTTCATTCTGTAGAGCTTCCATCTGGTGTTTCATTTTTTGATTTCTGCTTCTTGCTTATCCATGATATTTTCGACTTCCTCCACTCTTTTTAGAATATGGCTCATGTTCTCATGTACAGTATTGATCTCTTCTTTAATTGAGGCCTCAAGTTTCGCAAACATTTCCGCAATTTCCCCTTTTGAGGGGAGATGTTTTTCCTGCTGGGATGCCATTTGCACTTCAGCCTCTGTCTCCCTACCCTGGGGTCTTATAACCGTATCAGCTGCTTGACTTCTTGTCCCAACTTTAACTGAACGTTCTGGGGTTTTGTTTTTGACCACTATTGATTGATCCAAGCTTGCTTTGCTGGGCTCGTTCACCATATATTTCCTAATGGCCCCAGGGCTTGCGCTTGTTCTTGGCGGGTTAGCAGTGGCGCCTCTTGTGGATTTGCCTCTCATTTCTTCCTCTCTTTTCTCCTTTCCTTTCCTCCCCTTCCCCACTCTTCTCTTTATATATAAGAGCACGTACCAAGATGTAAAGTCAGATGCAAACGGTATATAGTGCCACTCTCCCTTTCAGCCCCCTTACCCGCCTAGCCATAGACCATCATGGTCGTTTCTATTCGAAAAGGTAGTAGGGGCCTTATTTCTATAGAGTATAGTAGAGTAATAACGATTTAGTAGCCTTTTTATAGCCACCGGAGGATTATATAGGGGTATACCCTATGATAGTGTTCCTGCCCCGTACCCCTCTATCAGGAGGGTCTCACCACTCCTTCACTTCCTCCTCCTGTGTGTTTCTACTCCTCCAACAGCACGATCTCCCCTATTCAAGATCCCTCCACTTGCCTCACCTTTTCAGTTCATACCTCAGTAGGCCCGACCTTCAATGACATCACTCCATTACTTTTATGGACTAATTAGCATAAGTGCCTAAACACCAGAAGTCATGTGAGGGGAAATTTCCAAATGGTTTTAGTATTACATGAAGTCACTTACTCTTTTTGCTAAGTAATAAAGAACCGAGACCTTACCCTGCCACTTGTTCTTACACGTCTCCTATGAGGCTCCTGGGGCTTTCACCTGCATTTGGGGATCCATGTTCCATATTTCACCTGTTGAATTCCGTTCTCAGCTCCTTTCCGACAGCCTCTGCTCGGTCCTCTCAATGATGGCTCCTATCTGTCTTTCCTCTTCACTCCCCCACGAGCCCCTGCACGCACCTCAGGGAGGCACGATGCTCCCGACCGAGCTCCAGGCAGCAGCGGTGACAGGTCGCTACAAGCCCAGCCACGGAACACCGCTCCCACCGCCTCCACAGGCGCTGCCGACTCCCGTGACAAGGGGATTAAATGAGAAGACCTCCGGAACGGATTGGCGGTGCTTAACACTCCGGGGGGGGGGCGGCCGGGGACTAGCGCACGGGCCGTGAGCCGCTTCTGGCGTGCATCACAGCAAGAGGGACGCCGAGCTACCCGGGTTCAGCCACGGCAGCGAGACCCAGCCCACATCCGGCTCCTCCCTCCTCTCCTCCAGAGCAGTTTTAATAGCGAGGAGATCCCGCGATGTCGCCAACATCGTAGTTCTTCTCCGCGGGAGAAAGTTTACAGGAGAAAAACCCCACAGGATGCATTAGGTCTTTGCTGCCCCTTCGTTGTGATAGTATTGCACCCACTGCTATTTCAGAAGCGTCAACTTCCAAAATGAAGGGTAGTGACGGTTCAGGATGGCTGAGGATTGGGGCCGAGGTAAACAGTTTTTTGAGATTCTCAAAGGCATCTTGGGCTGACTGGTTCCAGGAGAAACTGGCATTCTGTTTGGTCAACTGCGTGATGGGTGCAATTATGGCCGAGAATCCCCTGATGAATTTTTTATAAAAGTTTGCAAAGCCGATAAACCGCTGAATTCCCTTCTTGTCTAGGGGTACCGGCCAGTCCAGCACAGCGGATACCTTCTGGGGATTCATCTTAATGCCTGTTGGAGAGATTATTAGTCCCAGAAATTGGATGCTTTGTTGCTCGAACTCGCATTTCTCTGCCTTTGCATAAAGTCTGTGTAAACGGAGGCGACCCAACACCCTGCGGACATGTTCTCGATGCAGATCAAGAGATTCAGAAAAGATCAGGATATCATCCAGGTATGCGATCACAAACACGTCTAGAAAGTCCCTGAGAACATCGTTAATCAGATGTTGGAAGGTCGCAGGGGCGTTGCAGAGTCCGAAGGGCATAACCAAGTATTCGTAGTGCCTGAATCGGGTCCGAAAAGCTGTTTTCCATTCATGCCCGGCCCGAATGCGGATCAGGTTGTAAGCCCCTCTTAGATGGAGTTTAGTAAAGATAACATCAAGGGTAGGGGATACCGATTTTTTAACCGTAATTTTGTTCAGTTCCCGGTAATCTATACACGGGCAAGGAGTCTTGTCCTTCTTGGTGACAAAAAATATTCCGGCACTTGCTGGGGAAGTTGAGTGGGGGATGAACCCCTTAGCCAAGTTCTCATCAACATATGTTTTTAGTGCCTCTTGTTCCTTCTCCGATAAAGGGAATATACGTCCGAATGGAATCTCGGATCCTGGCAACTCAATTGGGCAGTCATAGGGGCGATGAGGCGGAAGGGAGTCTGCCCCCTTCTTACTAAAAACATCGATGAACTCATGGTAGTGTTTAGGTATGGACTGGCATAGTTTCTGGTCAGTGTCAAGGCATATGCACCCGCGCGCGCACACACGTGCGCCGCGCACGTCCGAGCGCCACGCTGACGCACGGTAACAGCTGGAGATTGCTGAATTCCCTGAGCAGAAGCGCGTCGGCGCATTGGCGCACGCACATGCACCGGTCTGGTGCTGACAGGTCCCTGACACTATATATCAATCCGCCTCTGAAATCAGGCTGCCGGGTCTAAATAAAGATTATCGGTTTATGCAGCTGGAGCAGCTGTATCCCTCCACAGGGAAAAAAAGAGTCCCCAGCCTTCTGGCATCAATAAAGGATGTGCAGGTACAAAAAAACTAAATTGTGACATATGCAAGTAATGGCATCTGAACTTTGGGAATGCTATGAGGGTGAGAATTTTTGGGGGTGCTTAAGCACACCCAAACACCTACCTGGCGCCGCCCCTGCTGGGGACAAAACCGGGGACAGACTTGGTCTGGGGACAGTGTCCTCAGTCCATGGACGTCACCTGGGGAGGGGTGATTTTTTTCTATACCCACTGCATATGGAAGCTGTTTGTATCTCTGTCCATCCAGTCCTGAGACTGACAGAGATGTGCCACACAGCACTGTTTGGCAGAACAGGAGAACTGATTTTTTGCTCTGCTGCAGTTAAAGGGTTAGATAGATTCACTATGATGGCGCTGGCCAAGCAGAATTGATCTGGCCCATCCCGAAAGTGCAGCATGAAGAAGAGGGAGAAGAGCGAGGATTTCAAATCCCTGGACTGCTGGGGTGCTGACAGCTTGCCAACCCCAGAGGTACAGTGGGGATGGAAAGTATTCACACCCCCTTAAATTTTTCACTCTTTGTTATATTGCAGCCATTTGCTGAAATCATTTAAGTTCATTTTTTTCCCTCATTAATGTACACACAGCACCCCATATTGACAGAAAAACACAGACTTGTTGACATTTTTGCAGATTTATTAAAAAAGAAAAACTGAAATATCACATGGTCCTAAGTATTCAGACCCTTTGCTCAGTATTTAGTAGAAGCACCCTTTTGATCTACACACGTGCGGACTTTTCCACCGGACTGGTCCGACGGACCGAATCTGGCGGACAATCCGACCGTGTGTGGGCTTCATCGGACTTCCGACGGACCTTTTCGGTCGAAAATCCGCCAGACTTTAGATTTGAAATATGCTTCAAATCTTTCCGCCGGAACTCCGCTGGACCCAGTTCCTATCAGGAAGCCCATTCGTCTGTATGCTGGTCCGATGGACCAAATACGACGCAAGGACAGCTACAGCACCTGCCCGCGAGAATGTTTCTCGGCCACAGGGTATAATCTCGCACTCGCTGTAATAGGAAAAACAAATTTTCCTATTGAAGTGTGAGAAAGAGGTGACAATGTCTTCTGGTATGGGTTTTAAGGGGAACCCCCTACGCGGCGTAGGGGTCCCCCCGAAATCCATACCAGACCCTTATCCGAGCACGCAGCCCAGCCATTCAGGAAAGTGGGTGGGACGAGCGCCCCCTCTCCTGAACCATACCAGGCCAGATTCCCTCAACATGGGGGGGTGGGTGCTTTGGGGGAGGGGGGCACCCTGCTGCCCCCCCCAAAGCACCTTGTCCCCATGTTCATGAGGACAAGGGCCTCTTCCCGACAACCCTGGCCGTCGGTTGTTGGGGTCTGCGGGCGGGGGGCTTATTGGAATCTGGGAGCCCCCTTTAATAAGGGGGCCCCCAGATCCCGGACCCCCCGCCCTATGTGAATGAGTATGGGGTACATCGTACCCCTACCCATTCACCTGGGGAAAAAAGTGTCAATAAAAAACACACTACACAGGTTTTTAAAGTAGTTTATTAGGCAGCTCTGGGGGTCTTCTTCTGACTTCAGGGGGTCTCTTCCTACTTCTCCGCTCTCTCCGGCCTCTTCTCCCGGTGTCCGGTTCTTCTTCTACTCTCCGGCCTCTTCTCCCGGTGTCCGGTTCTTCTGCCGGGCTCCTCCGCTATCTTCTGCTCTTTTGCCGCTTTTTTGCTAGCGGTGGCCCGGTCTTCTCCGTCGTCTTGTTCCCTTTTTTTTTCTTCCGATGTTGACACGATGCTCTCTCCCTCTGTAATGCTGTGTGAGCAGTGTGCAATGACTTGATATAGGCATGGGGCGTGGTCACCGGTTGATGTCACCTGGTGACCCCGCCCCTTTTGATGTCACAGTCCGGGGGCATGCTGGGACTGTGCCATCATAAGGGCAGTGACCACGCCCCATGCTTATATAAGTCATTGCACACCTTTAACACAGCATTACAGCGGGAGAGAGCGTCATTTGGTGGGGCTGCAGGATGCCCCCTCCCCCAAAGCACCCACCCCCCCATGTTGAGGGCATGCGGCCTGGTACAGTTCAGGAGGGGGGGCGCTCGCTCGTCCCCACCCCCTTTCCTGACCAGCCGGGCTGTGTGCTCAGGTAAGGGTCTGGTATGGATTTTGGGGTTTTTTTTCGGCGTAGGGGGTTCCCCATAAAATCCATACCAGACCTGAGGGCCTGGTATGCTCTGCGATGGGGCTCGCAAGGTGTCAATCTCGACGATAAAAGAGGCAAGATTGACTTCCTTTTCTAGTCCCGTCGTACCTCATCACGTTCAAAATGAACGGACTTTAGTCCGTGTGTGGGCAAGTTCGTTCATTTGGAAGTCCGCCCTAACTCCGTCGAAAGTCCGTCGGGAAGACCGGCGTACCTAGTCTGCCGGAAAGTCCAGTCGTGTGTAGGACGAGTCCGTTCGTTCAGATAGCCTGCCAGAAGTCCGCTGGAAGTCAGTCGGGAAGACCGTCGGACCTAGTCTGCCAGAAAGTCTGGTCGTGTGTACGCGGCATTAGAATAAAGGCCAAAAAGTTCTATCTTGGTCTCATCAGACCAGAAAATCTTATTTCTCACCATCTTGGAGTCCTTCAGGTGTTTTTTAGCAAACTCCATGCGGGCTTTTATGTGTCTTTCACTGAGGAGAGGCTTCCGTTGGGCCACTCTGCCATAAAGCCCCAACTGGTGGAGGGCTGCAGCGATGGTTGACTTTCTACAACTTTCTCCCATCTCCCGACTGCATCTCTGGAGCTCAGCTACAGTGATCTTTGGGTTCTTCTTTACCTCTCTCACTAAGGCTCTTCTCCCCCGATAGCTCAGTTTGGCTGGACGGCCAGGTCTAGGAAGGGTTCTGGTCATCCCAAACGTCTTCCATTTAAGGATTATGGGGGCCACTGTGCTCTTAGGAACCTTAAGTGCAGCAGAAATTTTTTGTAACCTTGGCCAGATCTGTGCCTTGCCACAATTCTGTCTCTGAGCTCTTCAGTTCCATTGACTTCATGATTCTCATTTGCTCTGACATACACTGTGAGCTGTAAGGTCTTATATAGACACGTGTGTGGCTTTCCTAATCAAGTCCAATCAGTATAATCAAATACAGTTGGACTAAAATGAAGGTGAAGAACCATCTCAAGGATGATCAGAAGAAATGGACAGCACCTGAGTTAAATATATGAGTGTCACAGCAAAGGGTCTGAATACTTAGGACCATGTGATATTTCAGTTTTTCTTTTTTAATAAATCTGCAAAAATGTCAACAATTCTGTGTTTTTCTGTCAATATGGGGTGCTGTGTGTACATTAATGAGGAAAAAAATGAACTTAAATGATTTTAGCAAATGGCTGCAATATACAAAGAGTGAAAAATTTAAGGGGGTGTGAATACTTTCCGTCCCCACTATAAGTACAGCGGCAGTGGCGGCTGGTGCTCAAAATTTTTGGGGGGCCACAAACAAAATGAAAAATTATGAAAAAACCCATCAATTGCAGCCTCACACTGTCCATCAAACGCAGCCACTGTACCAAACGCAGCCACTGTGCCCATCAAATGCAGCCACTGTGCCCATCAAACGCAGCCACTTTGCCCATCAAACGCAGCCACTTTGCCCCAAATGCTGCCACTGTGCCCCAAATGCTGCCACTGTGCCCATCAAACGCAGCCACTGTACAAAACGCAGCTACCGTGCCCATCAAACGCAGCCACTGTGTCCATCAAATGTAGCCACTGTGCCCATCAAACATAGCCACTGTGCCCATCAAACGCAGCCACTTTGCCCATCAAACACAGCCACTTTGCCCCAAATGCTGCCACTGTGCCCCAAATGTTGCCACTGTGCCCATTTAATGCTGCCACTGTGCCCAAGTGCTGCCACTGTGCCCATTAAATGCTGCCACTGTGCCCCAAGTGGTGCCACAAGTGCTGCCACTGTGCCATAAATGTTGCCACTGTGCCCCAAATGCTGCCGCTGTGCCCATCAAACGCAGGCACTGTACCAAACGCAGCCACTGTGCCCATCAAACGCAGCCACTGTGTCCATCGAACGCAGCCACTGTGCCCATCAAACGTAGCCACTGTGCCCATCAAACGTAGCCACTTTGCCCATCAAACGCAGCCACTTTGCCCATCAAACGCAGCCACTTTGCCCCAAATGCTGCCACTGTGCCCCAAATGTTGCCACTGTGCCCATTAAATGCTGCCACTGGGCCCCAAGTGCTGCCACTGTGCCCATTAAATGCTGCCACTGTGCCCCAAGTGGTGCCACAAGTGCTGCCACTGTGCCCCAAATGTTGCCACTGTGCCCATTAAATGCTGACACTGTGCCCTAAGTGCTGCCACTGTGTTCATTAAATGCTGCCCCTGTGCCCCAAGTGCTGCCACTGTGCCCCAAATGTTGCCACTTCGCCCATTAAATGCTGCCATTAAATGCTGCCACTGTGACCCAAGTGCTGCCACTGTGCCACAAGTGCTGCTATTGTGCCCTAAGTGCTGCCACTGTTCCCATTAAATGCTGCCACTGTGCCCCAAGTGCTGCCACTGTTCCCCGAAGTGCTGCCACTGTGCCCATTAAATGCTGCCACTGTGCCCCAAGTGCTGCCACTGTGCCACAAGTGCTGCCACTGTGCCCCAAATGCTGCCACTGTGCCCCCCGCCCGCTGTCTGCCCGGACCTTACCTTGTCTCGGGTGGGCAGCGGGTGACAGCGGCAGGCGGCGAGTGGTGTCCTCCATTTCTTCCTCAATGTCTTCTTCACAGCTCCTGTCGTTTCAGGCAATCAGGTGACAGGTAACACAGACCCAGTGCACCTGATTGGCTGACAGGCGGGCCAGTGTTAGCAAAGCGAATTCTTTCGCTTTGCTAACACACAGCTGAGTGAATAGCGGACGCATAGCGTTGCTCCCGCTATTCACATTTTTGGGCACCTATTAGAGTCTATGGTTCTAATCAGGTGCTTCCAAAAAACACCCCCGCCGCTGTAATTCAGGCGCCCGGCGCCAGGCACTTAAATAGGGGCCGGGGGTGTCAGCAGCGACCATAGAAAGAGTCATGTAATGCATAATTCTATCTATGGTGATTAAAGCGGTGACAGGAGAGGGGGGGCGGCGCTTCTGCGCCCTTTATGGATGCACCGCCACTGTTCACCCGGACAGTTCGGGTTTGGAATCATGCGTTTGGGTTTCAGACCGCTGGAAACCTGGACTCATTATTCAGACTGGACTATGGCTTCCCAGCAGGGTTACTGGCTGCTGTTGTGTAAGCCGAGAGTGTCTGTTACACTCTTTCACACTGCCCAAAGCCAACACTAACAATTAGCCCTCCCCCCACACAGACAGGAGAGGAGAAAGGGCTTGATCTGCACCTCTTTCTCCCACCCCAACAACTCTGTGTCTGCCCACACTCCAGCAGCCTCAGCTACATCTGGATGAGAGGTACTGACTGCCAAGGGGTGAGTGAGCTCACCATCCATCCCTGTCTGTGACTGAAGTCTCCCCCCTTCTCTCTCCTGCCTCTGAGTGAGTACACTAAGGTAAACCAGAGTTCTCAGAGTTCCCCTTTACACCAAAGGCCAAACAGGCTTTCTTTAGCTACCTACAAATACGACATTATGCACAATCTCTAGCCCCCAGTCTTCATTTCTCTCCTCTCACTGACTTTGAAAAACTGTGCTTAGAGAGCTCGTCCCCTAAAGGTATGGTCTCACAAACCTATCAGCTTTTGACTTTTGATTTTTCGCCAACCGGACCACGTCATGCATATATGGGAAAGTGGGAGCGAGCCTTGGGAGCAGATCTCCCTCTACACACATGGCAGCTCATATCGTCCCAGGCCTCTAAGAGCTCTGTATGCATGCTATATAAAGAGAACCAATATAAGATTTTGTTCCATTGGTATCAGACCCCACACTTGCTCCACTCCATATATCCAATGGCCGACTCCCGTTGTTGGCGATGCTGCAAAGATAGAGGGTCGCTATTTCATATTTATTGGACCTGCCCCCTGATCACTCCGTACTGGCAAATGGTACATTCCCTGCTCTGGTCCATCTTCGATACTGAAGTGCCTTTTGATCCGAAAATTTTTGTGTTGGGTCTTCCACCAATTTCTCTCTCTAAAATGTCCAAGACTCCTGTCACATATATTAACTGTCGCACGATGCTTGGTGGCCCTAAAATGGAAGCAGAGAGAACCACCCTCGCTGTCGGAATTGCACTCCAGGGTCAGAGATGTCAAGAGAGTGGAGTACCTGACAGCCTCCTTGAATGATAATCTTGAGAAGCATAATCGAATATGGGAGCTATGGGTCCTCTTCGAAAATCCCATAACTTAATTCTCCCTATTACAGGTCCTGGTTTACTGGTTCCTTCCACTTTCGGGGGGTCATGGGCTTCGGAGGCGGGGCGCTGTTCCTTCACCTACATCATTCTCCACTACTTTTCTCCCATCTCCTCTCGTCCCATCTTACTTTTCCTCTCCCCTTCCCCTTTTCCCTTCTCTCTCTAATCTTTCTTCATTTCCCTTAACCTATTTAATTTTGTTTAGTTATGCAAGGTATACATGCAGTAATATTTGAATTATGTCACGTCAATGTAGCCTATTAACGGTTACTAGATCAACTGGCACATAATGTCCTGCTTCTGTCACCAAGAGTTGTTTGTCTGGACTTTACTATAGAAGTACTTAGTACGCTTCAAATTGTATTACCTTGTATTTTATGTTGTCAATTTTGTTTTCTCTTGAAAAATTCAATAAAAATTGACAATTTTCACAAAAAAAAAAAAGATTGCTGTGCGCCGCTAAAGTGTTCAGGTTTGACTTGAAGAAAAGGTGGCGACCCTACACCAGGGCGGTGGCGAGGGTGTCTGGTATTAGTTCACATTTACATTTTTTCTGTAAAGGTAAACTAACACTTTGAGTAACACTTACAGGTTGTGTTCCTTCCCAAGGTAAAGGACAAGCAGAAGACCAATGAGCTCTTCCCTCTCCTTCCTATCAGTATTTACCCTGCAGCACAACTGATTGGCTCCTTGTGCTGCTTCTCCCTCTCCTAGACTTGGCTCTGCTGTACAGGGGAATGCAAGAAGCGGATTCAGATTCAGTTTATACTTCTTGCAATTAAAAAAGATGTATTTATTTTATTACATTTGGCAAAATATTAATGAACACAGACCTGCATTTTTTGCACTTTTTTAAAAAAAAAAAGCACATACCTCAATTTTTCCAATGCACAGCAGGGTGCGATGAGAGTCCGGTGCATTTGTTTTGCCCATATTTGTGCATTGCGAGGCTCATGCAACACATAGCAAGTTAATGGCTAAATGGCAATATGAATGCAGCTAAAATGTTTTCATTTTGTATTTTATGTTTCCATCTTTATAATCTTTAATAAACATAAACCCACTAAAACATATTCGGCAACCAGGAACAGTTTGGCTGCTATATTCTATGCACGTGACAGTGAGTTATTTTTAAAGTCAGTAAAAGGTCGGGAATGTAAGGCTCAGATCTTTGCAGAAACCGCAGAAGAACCTGTCTACCTGGGGGAACTACCTCGTATGAGAACCTGAGAAGGGGAAAACCAAGAAGACAAACCCACAGCCAGGATGGTTATATTATTTTGATTTAGGGATTGTATGTGGCATTGCTTTCTATGTGGAGACTTCTGAAGACTTCCTCTCAGAAGCAATTTACAATGCTATAGACCTGGCCAGGGTCAGTAAGGTAAGCAAGACTTTTTTATGCTTTGTATTTCTGAACGAACACCTTGAGAGTTACACATAGATCACAATTTGCAATCTTTAAATTGTCTTGTGAAGCCATTTTCAACCAAGGTTCTGTGTATCTCTACGGTTCCTCCAGAGGTTGGTAGGGGTTCCTTGAGCTGTGATACAGTATTTTCCCACAGGTCTCTGTAAGGAGCATTGTTCTTAGTGACCTCATATGTAAGGGAAATTCTTTCCAATGACCGTTAGGATAAGGGGAGTCTTCTCCCACTGACCACCAATTTAAAGAGGAGCCTTTTCCCACTGATCCACCAATGGAAGAGGAGACCTTCTCCTACTGACCACCAATCTAATATTCTTCTTTCACTGACCATCAATGTAACAGGGACCCTTCTCTCACTGAAAACCAATGTAAGGGGGGAGCCTTCTCCCACTGACTATCAGTGTAAGGAGATTCTTCTCCCACTGACCACTAATGAAAGGGTGGCCTTCTCCAACTGACCACTATTGAAAGAGCAGCCTTCTTCCACTGACCACTAAAGAAAGTGGGTCCTTCTGCCAATGACACAAATACAAGGGGTAGCCTTCTCCCAATGACCACCAACTTAAGGGGGAGCCTTCTCCCACTGACCACTAATAAAAGGGACTTTTTCTCTCACTGACCACCAATATAAGGGGGGCCCCCTCACATTGACTACTAATTAAAAGGGGGTCGTCTACCAATGACACAATACAAGGGGAGCCTTCTCTCACTGACCACCAATATGTGGAGCCTTCTCCCACTGACCACTAATGAAAGGGGAGCCTTCTCCCAATGACCACTAATGAAAGGGGGGCCTTCTGTCAATGACCACCAAAATAAGGGAGAGCCTTCTCCCAATGACCACTAATGAAAGGGAGGTTTTCTCCTATTGACCACTTATGATAGATGGGCCTTCTTGCACTGAGCACCAATATAAGAGGGATTCTTCTACCAATGACCACTAATAAAAGGGGGGTTTTCTCGCACTGACCACTGATGTACGGGGGAGTCTTCTCCCACTGACCACTAATGAAAGGGGGCCTTCTCTTTCTCCTATTGACCACTTATGATAGATGGGCCTTCTTGCACCGAGCACCAATATAAGAGGGATTCTTCTACCAATGATTACTAATAAAAGGGGGGTTTTCTTTCACTGACCACTGATGTACGGGGGAGTCTTCTCCCACTGACCACTAATGAAAGGGGACCTTCTCTCACTGACCATCAATGTAAAAGGAATTTTTTTCCCAATGACCACCAATGTAAGGGGGAGTCTTCTCCCACTGACCAACAATGTTAAGGGGGAGTCTCATCCCAAAAACCACCAATGAAAGGGGGGCTTCTCCCACTGACCATCAGTGTAAGGGGAGACTACATTTATTTCCAATGTAAGGGAGCACTACAATGACTCCCAGTGTAAATGAGCACTTCACTGACCACCAATGTGAGGAAGCACTGCATAATTCATAGTCTGTTTTTCTTTTCTGGCCATTATTATTAGAATTACTGATGAGCTGAACATACCTGGATTTGGTTCAGGGCAGGTTTGGCAAACATTTCTAAAGTTTGGGTTCAGAATCTGAACCTTGTCGAAGTCGATTGGGATCGAATGTTAAAAGACAGGAATGTCAATTTTCCAAGCTAACAGGCAAGGGATTGTCAAACTGATGGCATGGGGGGGGGGGGGGGGGGTGCAGAGGCTTGGGCACTGATCTGTCGGGAAAAGCGCTGAAGCAAAAAAATTGTAAAAACTCAGTATTGCCGGGAGCAGAAATTTTTAATTAAATTGTCAACGAAATAACAGCGCGCCAACCGCTTCCATGTCTTTGTAATCAAAGGGGCCGAGGGATTTCATTAATCTATAACACACCCTTATCCTAGATGAGGGTCTCATATACATTTTAATGTGGGATTCCCACAAAAAAATTCCTTAAATAATACCAGGCCTTTCAGGTCCAGTGTAAACTTTAAGGGGGACCCCACAAAAAAAAAAAAAGCATGAGGTCCCCCAAGCAAGAGGGGAACCCCATGCAAAAATCAAAAACATGTAGGGCTACCCCCACAAGTGCCACTGGAAGTTGCTTGACCCTATTGGTTGACCTTGCAAGCTCCCCAACATCTCTGAAACTCTGGGTTCTGACATATTTATAGCAGACATAAAATGCGAAGGCACCAATAGTTAGTAATGTATGCAAGTTACCACTACTGGGATATTAAGTCAAACAGACTATAACGGACACAGGTGTAAGTTGAAAGATAATGCAGTAAAATGAATTCACAGGAACACACAAAGAAATAACAATTATGCCCTGTACACACGATCGGACATTCCGACAACAAAATCCATCAGGTTTTTTCCGAAGGATGTTGGCTCAAACTTGTCTTGCATACACAAGGTCACACAAAGTTGGTCTGAAATTCCGAACATCAAGAACGTGACATACAACACGTACGACAAGCTGAAAAAAAGTTCAATAGCCAGTGCTGCTCTTCTGCTTGATTCCAAGCATGCGTGGCACTTTGTGTGTCGGAATTGTCTACACACGATCGGAATTTACGTGAACGGATTTTGTTGTCGGAAAATTTTAGAGCCAGCTCTCAAACTTTGTATGTCAGAAATTCCGATGGAAAAAGTCTGATGGAGCCCACACA
Organism: Aquarana catesbeiana; assembly: GCF_042186555.1. Classification (NCBI taxonomy): domain Eukaryota; kingdom Metazoa; phylum Chordata; class Amphibia; order Anura; family Ranidae; genus Aquarana; species Aquarana catesbeiana. The sequence continues at coordinate 60,084,033 of NC_133329.1, forward strand.
CGTCCGACAACAAGTTCCGATCACACATTTTCCGTCTGAAAGTTCGATCGTTTGTACAGGGCATAAGAGTAAGTCAAACTGTTATAATGAATTCGTTGGAAAAATATTTATGACCCCAAAACAAGAGGGGGAAGAGGAGACTTTTAGTCAGTCCACTCCCTCTAGGCCCTGACACCACAAGAAATAGGAGGTAAACAATATAAAAGGTCTGCAACCACCAACATAAGGGGAGCCTTCTCCCACTGACCACAAACATAAGGGGAGCCTTCTCCCACTGACACCAATACAAGGGGGAGCCTTCTCCCAGTCACCACTAATGAAAGGGGGGGGCTTCTCCCAATGACCACCAATATAAGGGGCAGCCTTCTCCCACTGACCACTAATGAAAATAAAGTTTTCTCCCATTGACAACTTGATAGGGGGCCTTCTTGCACTAAGCACCAATATAAGTGGGAGCCTTCAACCACTGACCACTAGGGATGAGCTTCGCATTCGAGTCGAACTCAGGTTCGACTCGAACAATGGCTGTTCGATCGTTCGCCGAATTGCGAACGTTATGGGCTTTTCGCGCCAAATTCGTGTGGCGCGTCACGGCCCATAATTTACTGCGGCATCGCAGTGCATTGCTGGCTGATGATTGGCCAAGCATGCACTATGACCCGCATGCTTGGCCAATCACAGCGCCGTCGGTAGAGGGAGCTGTAATTGGCCAAAGCCAGGGTGGCTTTGGCCAATTATGGCTCAGGGGGATTAGAACACACCCCACACTATATAAGGCCGCCTGCACGGCGGCCCTGTGTAGTGTGTTCCGGCGTGCTGAGAGATAGAGAGAGAGACAGAGTCATTTCATTTGAGTTAGCTAGATTAGGCAGGACAGTCAGTGAGTTAGCTGCACTTACAGTGTATTGTGTATATATATGCATCCCAGGTGTTGCATATATTTATATACACTGTATATATAACGAAAGCTACAAGTTAGTGTAGTGCGTCCTCTGAACAGTGTTCAGCTAAAGCTACAAGTTAGGGTAGTGCGTCCTCCTCACAGTGTTCAGCTAAAGCTACAAGTTATAAACCCAAAATATTTAATCCTAAATGTCAATCTCCCACCTAGTGATCACAGACAGACACGCAGGGTAAATATGAGGCGCTCTAAACAACTGGATGAGCTAAATGTAAATAACACAATAGTGGTGATACCCTCTACTAATATTTCTTAATAAACAGCAGAATAGTGGTGATACCCTCTACTAATGTTCTTAACACCCTTGTGTAATCTATTAATGTTCATAAATCATAAATCATATATCAAGTGACAATAAATGTGTATATGTGACACTTCAGTGAAACAAATGTGCATATACATCTCACTCCATGCTGTGAAATATCACCATTCCACACAAAAGTCCATATACTAGAAAGACAGCTAGAACAGGACTGTATGTGACAACATATAATGGGTGACGGAATAAAAATCAATTGTCAAAAAAGAATCTTCTCAATAATTGATGACCAAAAACGAGTGTCTCTGTGTGTCTTCCACCTCACCACTGTGTCAGTGAATCACACCCTCCAGACATACACTCACCGATTTATATTGCCAGCATTCTCATGCAAGGCAAAAACGCTTTCTTTACCACACTCCAAGGTAAAATGAATCATATGATGTCCACGGTGTATGTTATTCAATGGATCCACATAAAAGAAAATAAGTGCTCCGATAGTGTGAACCGGCAAACAAAATTTATTAAAACCACTGCAATCTTCATATAATGCACTCACATTTAAAAAGATAAAACCAGCAGAAACCAGGTGCAATTCCCATCAATCTTCAACTCTGTGTATAAAACCTAATAACCAGCGGTCACGGTGTGCCCGAGGTGTGCAATTGCTGGGCTATACTCTCACCCCTCCCTCGGTGAACCTCCGCTCCTCCGTGCACTCGAATTCCTAACCTCCTGTGTGGCTTACAGCATTCGCGTCATGTCTCACAGCCACGCCCCCGACATGTTTCGTCATAGGTAGACTTATTCATGGGAATCATGAATTCTTGATTGAATATTTCACAGCAGGGCACGTTTCTGCGCCCAACAAGATTACCTGTGAGGACTTACAGTGTTGTGGCACCAGCACCACCACCACCAAAGGCCCAATTTTTCAGCCCCTGTTCAAAAGGGGCATGCAATTACAATTCTTGATCTAATATTTCACAGCAGGGCCCGTTCCAGTGTCCACCAAGAGTAACTGTGAGGACTTACAGTGTTGTGGCACCAGCACCACCACCACCAAAGGCCCAATTTTTCAGCCCCTGTTCAAAAGGGGCATGCAATTACAATTCTTGATCTAATATTTCACAGCAGGGCCCTGTGAGGGCTTACAGTGTTGAGGCCACAACAACACCTAAGGCCCAAATTTCTGATAGTATATAAGGCAGGCCCCTACTTTCAAACATCCAACTTACAAACGACTCCTACTTGCAAACAGAAGGAGACAACAGGAAGTGAGATGAAATCTACCCCATAGGAAGTGAAATTCTCTCATGTAAGAGTTAATATGGGAAAAACTTTTCTCCTGTCCACTGATGCTTTATCACCAATCCTTGTTTCACTAAAAACCCCAAAGTTTCAAAAAACATTTGTCATTGGGACAAAAAGTGAGGTGAAATCTTCTGAAGAGGAGCACAGACAGTAAAACAAATGTCACAGGGGTGATAACCCTTCCCTATGTTTTCCAAAAATAAATAAATAGATTTTTTGGCTTGAGCTACACTTTAAAAATGTACCAGTTCAAAATTACAAACAGATTCTACTTAACAACAAACCTGCAGTCCCTGTCTTGTTTGCACCGCCTGTATACTGCTGTTCAGAGTATATAGGGCCTGGGGGCCCCACGCCTTTCCTTTTTTTCATTTGGGTGCGGGGTTCCCCTTAATATCCATACAGGACCCAAAGGGCCTGGTAATGGACTGGAGGGTACCCATGCTGTTTGTCTGACTGATTTTCATCCATATTGCCGGGACCCGACATTACATTAAAGCCTCAAGCAGTTTTAAATGACTTTTATTCCTTTAGAAATGTCATTTTGTGCAGGGACTGTTCTAAGCATGGGAAACGCGTGCCACTTTACAGGCATACTATAGACACCCCCCCAGGTACGATATTTAAAGGAATATTTCACTTTTATTTTTTCACTTTAAGCATCATTAAAATCACTGCTCCCAAAAAAAGTCTGTTTTTAAAACTTTTTTTCCATTGATACATGTCCCCTGGGCAGCACCCGGGTCCCCAAACCCTTTTTAGGACAATAACTTGCATATTAGCCTTTAAAATTCGCACTTTTGATTTCTCTCATTCGATTCCCATAGACTTTAATGGTGTTCGAATGTTTGCGCGAACTTTCGGTCCGTTCGCATGTTCTGGATGCGAACCGGAGGGTGTTCGGCTCATCTCTAGTCTAAACTAGTATTTTGAAAAAAATAAATAGCCGGATAGCCACACTCCCCTTTATTGAAAAATTAAAATCAAGGCATCAAGGGTAAGTACAGACTACCTGCACAGCTGCTGACATGTTTCAAAAAAAAAAAAACAAGACAAGAGACAGCTTGGGACAAGTCCTTTATTAAAAAAAAAAAAAAAAAAAAAAAGAAAATGTCCTGTGATGTAAATTCAAGCCGCCCGACAGACCGAAAAAGAAAAACAAAAAAACGCAACCGATCCGCCTCCATGGGTTGCGTCTTTTTTTCTTTTTTTGATCTGTCAGGCAGCGTGAATTTACATTGCGGGACATTTTTATATTTTAATAAAGGACTTGTCCCAAGCTGTCGCTTGTCTTTTTTACCATTTTTTGACACTTTTTTTTGTGAAATGGTAATTCACACGGGGGAGGCTGGGATCTGGGGATCCCCTTGTTAAAGGGGGCTTCCAGATTCCAATAAGCCCGCATACCCCCACAACCACTGGAAAAGGGTTGTGGGGATGAGTCAGACCCCAAAGCATCCTCCCCATGTTGAGGGCATGTGGCCTGGTATGGTTCAGGAGGGGGGGCATTCTCTCATCCCCCCTCTTTTCCTGCGGCCTGCCAGGTTGCGTGCTCGGATAAGGGTCTGGTATGGACTTTAGGGGGGGCCCCTACGCCATTTTTTTTTCAATTTGGCCCAGGGTTCACCTTAATATTCATACCAGACCCAAAGAACCTAGTAATGGACTGGGGGGGGGGATCCCATGCTCTTTTTTTCAATGAGTTTTATCTATATTGTTGAGACCCGACAATTAATTACAGCTGTGATCAGTTTTAAATGACAATTTTTCCTTTAGAAATGTCATTTTGCTGTGGTACTGTTCTAAACACGGGGAAAATGTGCCGCTTTACAGGGATACTATAGACACTCCACAGGCACGATATTTAAAGGAATCATTTATTTTTATTGTTTCACTTTAAGCATTAAAAAAATCACTGCTCCCGAAAAAAACGTCCGTTTTTGGAAAAAAAATTTGCATTGATACATGTCCTCTGGGGCAGGACCCGGGTCCCCAAACACTTTTTATGACAATAATTTGCATATAAGCCTTTAAAATGAGCACTTTTGATTTTTCATGTTAGTGTCCCATAGACTTTAACGGTGTTCCGGCGGCTTTCGAATTTGCCACGAACACTGCATAGTGCTCGCTGTTCAGCGAACGTCTGATGTTTGAGTCGAACTTACATTCGACTTAAACATCAGGCTCATCCCTATCGTAAATACCTTAATGCACATAAAGCCTAAACGGTTGAGGATAATTCTGAAATTTCAGCATGTTCATAACTTCCAAATTAATAATAGCACAGCCATAATATGGACATATTTAGCTTCCTCTGATAATTTGCAGTCTGTAAACAGTAGAGATGCAGAGATATGAATATGTATAACAAAGTGTACCTGGGACATGGTGATGAATGTAGAGACCTCCCAGCAACCCACCCCTAAACAAGATGACCAGATGATTGATCACTAGTCGCTGTCAACTTTGATATTACAGAAAATAGGCGCTGCGAAGACAATGATCAGTTCTCCTTTTACTATCCAAGCAGGAAAATCTGCCAAGTTTGAGAAACGATTGGTAAAATGCACATCAGACATGGTGACCATTACCAATATATACATAGCTGAAACACGTGAAGCATAATATCAAAAGATTGAATATTAGACGGGATATAGTAAAGTCCTAATATATGGCTATGAATCTGATACAAGAGAGTCCCAAACATAGGCTAAATATGAATGTTGGACTGATGTAGAAATCTTCTCTTGTATATCATGAGTTGTACGATCATGGGAAGTGAATAGATGGAATACGCTTACCAGCAGGAGTGGATTCGGATGCCGGTGACACCGAATCAAACAGGCTCTGAGATCCTTAGTGGACGATGGTTGGACGATGGTTGGTCCTGGAAATCCCGGATCTCAAGGGGGATCTATCCTCTATGGTCCACGTCACGACTGTCCGTTCAGAAGCCCGAGAGGGAATTCTCCGCCACAAACAAGTCTCCAGAGCATGGATGGTTCCCAAAAAGATAGATAAGACGCCAATAGTGCAAATCAAATGACGTATTTTATTGGATATAACCAATAATCAACAAACGATATAAAAACGTGATCACGAGTAAAACAATAAAATCAAGTGTAGGAAAGAGTAAGGCTCAGGGTGGCTGTATATTGTCTTTATCTCTTTGAAACATCTTTTCTGTAAATATTTTATTTGCACCAACTTGACCTTTTCATATTAAACCCTTATGTTGAAAAGCGTTAACCCAGGGGATTAAGATGAATGTGTTGCGCCAGTTCATACCTTAATTGGTGCACTGGAAAAGTCATTAACCGAACATGCGAACCGGCGCACTTTGAAGCGAAAAACGATAATAATATGTAAACTGCAACTGGTGATAGGGTAACTGCAGTTTTCCTCATTGATAATAGCGCACGCCCAATACAATTGGTTAATTTCATCTCATTGGATGTGTCTTATTAGGCAATTAGTAGGTGTTCTCAGTTAAGTAACCCTTTTGATGCTAATCTCATTCCTATTACTTCTAATATATCTTTGAAATGTGTTTTTCTTTTTTTCTATTTTTGCCCAAATTTTTCAATACATTACAAAGAACAGAGAAGTGTTTCTAAACCCAATAAATTAATATTTTCAGATCTTGATCTTTAAAGGTGACCATACACTGCAATCAGTTAGAGGGGGGTTGTAGTTTGAAGACCCCTGTGATAGACCATTATTATGCCTCCAGAATTGGGAGTGGGGCATCTAACCAACTTCTCTCTGCTGGTGGACACAACCTACATCTATAGATATATATTTGGGCAGCACAGTAGTGTAGTGGTTAGCACTCTCACCTAGCAGCAAAAAGGATTGCTGGTTCAAATCCCACCCATGACACCATCTGCCTGGAGTTTGCATGTTCTCCTGGTGCCTGTGTGGGTTTCCTTCAGGTACTCTGGTTTCCTCCCACACTCTAAAAACATGCTGGTAAGTAAATCAGATCCTGTCTAAATTAGCCCTAATATGTATGAATGTGTGTTAGTGACCCTCACAAACACCACCCCATGTTAAAATAAGATTTTTTATTTTTTTTGCAAATAAGGACCATCTTTTCCTCAGAGAACAATGAGCGGGGCATGGTGGTGGGAAGAAATTAGCAGCAGTACAAGCAACTTCCTGTAGGGGCGTGATGTCATTCCTGTGTGCTGTCCACCACTTCCGGGAACAAGATATGCGCCACCGGTACATACCTCAGCGCACACAGCAGTTGCACATCTTACATACACAGCGGTCGCGCATCTAGCTGCAGGAACCCAATTTTTAGGGAAAAAATATAGTAACGCAGATGCAGATTTCTAGGACTGGACTAACAAATGTTTCTAGTGAAAGGCAACTGGTGTTTTCTATTAAACAAGGTCTAAATGGCCCATTGACATGCATCACAGTTGAACTTAGGAATGTGTCTTTGCAAAGTTAAACTAAATGAAATCCTTTCTTATTTTTGCTTGGGGATAGAGTGCAGAGGGATTAGAAGTCTTGTCAATTTTTGGGGATGTCTGCACCCTTGATAGGGTGAAGACGCCTTCCAAATTTTGCCACTTTCTCCTTCAAATTTATTCACTTCCTGTCACATAGCCAAACAGGAAGTGAGGGTAAAACCCTACCAATGTCTTTTCTTGGGGACACACAGGTCAATCCAAATAGTTCCCCCATTCGGTAAATTGCACTCTAGCTTTTTGCTCTGTACACCCCAAATGATTAGGTATCTTGGACTTTGGGGTTTGTTTACTAAAGGCAAATCCATTTTGCACTAGAAGTGCACTTGGAAGTGCAGTTGCTGGAGATCAGAGGGGGACATGCAAGGGGAAAAAAAACCCAGCATCTTTGCTTCTACATGACTGGATGATAAAATCACCAGTGCCATTGACATTTACTAAGATTTTGGCCGCGCAGTGAACAAACGCATTTGAATGAGCGCAAGAGCCACATGCGCAGTGCTTACATTGATCTCGCGCAGTTCTAAACATACTTACAGGCACAGTAGGCTTGCTCTGAGAAAGTAACTTTTTCAGTTCTATTTTGGGCATATTTGTTACTTGGGAAGTTGTTACTAAACTTCCCCAGATCACCCCATAATATTGGCCCCTCCATCTTCTGTTAATATTGAATTGAAGATGCCGTGTGCCATGTCCATAGTGGTGCACAGATTGCATTCTCCCGTGCGCCAATATTGCTATTGTAGATGGGGGATTCACGCTCTGTTCCCGGCGCACCGTTACGTAAATAGGAAAATGTGCGATGCGCCTCTACTGATGGCGCATGGCTTTCCTAAATCAGCCCCCGTCTCTAAAGCTCTTACTGCACGCTATAAACGAACCTGCCTCTTGAATAGCGCTACTGTTGTAGAGTAAGGTCTCTGAGCAGACCTGTCTGTGGTGGCAGTGTGTGTTGCAGATGCTTATTCTAAAATCATAATTGGTATTGTTAAATTGATGGAAGTCCTGACTCTTCCTAATCAAAGGTCGGTGGTGGCAGTTAAAGGGTTAATTGCTTAATTAGCCCAGTGGCAATCGCTCAATTGAACAGAGGTGGGGGGAGGGGGAGCCAGGCTCATGGCAGGACACCCTACACACCGGGTGGAGCAGTCACTCTGTAGCTGCCCCGCAGAGGAGTCTGAGGACTCGCGGGGATGGGGAAGCATGTTGCCGGGAGGGAGAGACATGCAAAAATCCTCTGTCATTCACAGTGAGAGAGATCACCTCCGATCCCCGCACTCAGTCACTCACCTTCTGCTCTGGTCCATTGCGCTCGGGCTCAGCTCTGCACCCACCAGCATCTGTGATCCGCTCCCTGCCTTACATTACAGGGTCCCGGGTTGCAGTAATAAAGTAGTCTCAGGGTCCGCACTCCACTCCGACTCCAGGGAAACTGGAAGTGACGCTGTAGTGCTGAAAAAGCACCGCGCAGTCGCCCTCCGGTCCCAGCCAATGAAAAAAAAAATAGACAAGAGCCAGGGACAAATGATTGGAGAGTGGGAGTGTGTGCGGGCGCACGGCTTGAGCCCTGCACATGCCCTAAATACGGCAAATCAGCTTCCCAGCTCGCAATCAGCTGATTGCAAGCTGGGAAGCTTCCTATAGACCGACATGTGTCCAGGGCCTGGTCACTCTTATTTTATTTATTTATTTCAAAAGCTGAGGGGCCCAAGTGCCCCCTATGAATGGGCCGCTACTGCTGACCATATGCTTGTTTAAAAGTCCTAATCCCTTCCTCCATACTTCCTGTACATCATATCCTGTAAAGAGCTTCCTCGGCTGAGCTCATAAACTAGTCTGACTGGATCATTTACATATCAATAGGGGAGGCTTAGCTGCTAAAACAGCGCATGGTCTTAAAATCCAACAATGAAATATCTATGCTAATAAATCACCCAAAAATCTCCATATCCTCGCTCACCAATAGGGAGGTTCTGGAGCATTTCTTTAGAACTTCATGTGCAGTAAAAAGATTACATGGAACTTTATATGTACCTCCTTGGGTATAAAGTCTTTATATATGAAAATATAACTTTTAATTTAGAAATATCACAAACTTTAAAAGAGAAGATTAATAAAAACATCAACATAAGTTAGCCATCCAGAATAGGGCGTTTGACACTGTTGATATCATATGATAATACAATATATTATGATATGATAATACAATAACAAAACCACAAAAGAGCGCGCTTCCCTGGATGTTATTAAACAAAAATGAATAGCGGTAATACCAGCAAACCAGCTGCCCCTTTTATGCCACGTACACACGGTCGGACTTTACGGCAGACTTTGCCCGGCGGACTTTTCGACGGACTTTCTGAATGAACGGACTTGCCTACACACAATCCACCAAAGTCCGTCGAATTTGTACGTGATGACGTACGACTGGACTAAAACAATGAAGTTCATAGCCAGTACCCAATACCTGCCCTAGCGTGGCTTTTTGTCCGTCGAACTAGCATACAGAGAGCGGACTTTTCGACCGGACTCGAGTTCGAAGGATAGATTTAAAACATGTTTCAAATCTAAGTCCGTCCAACTTTTGAGAAAACAAAGTCCGCTGGAGCCCAGACACATCGTATTGTCCAACGAAATCCCATCCGCCGGGCAAAGTCTGCCGTAAAGTCTGCTCGTGTGTACGCGGCATAAGGGTTAACAGCACCACTAAAATAGCAAAAAACAAACGCATTGCTAACTATGCATATACAGGACTTAAATCAATGTACAAACAAGTGAATGCCTAGTTGCTCAATATATGTATACAATACTTCACTCACTATTACGTATGTCCTAATGCCATTACTCATAAACTATAAAACCATAGGTTAAACAGTCCATATGTGATAAAATATGTAAACATGGCAAATTGCCTGGAGAAAGTCCTAATCATCAGTTCATCCACCGTGCGTGACTTACACCCCTTTCACACTGGGGCGTTATTCAGGCACTTTTGGGCTAAAAATAGCGCTTGTAAAGTGCCTAAAAAAACCACCTCCCCTGCAGTCCCAGTGTGAGAGCCCGAGTGCCTTCACACTGAGGCGCTGCGCTGGCAGGATGTTAAAGTCCTGGGGCGGTGAAGAAGCGATGTATACACCGCTCCTCTACAGCTCCTGCCCATTGAAATGAAGGGGCATCGCTGCTGAAGAGCCTGCAAAGCGCCACTACACAGGCAAATGTAACACTTTATTCGGCCGCTAGCGGGGGTTAAAAGCGGCCGAATTGCGCCGCTAAAATGATGGTAAAGCGCCGCTAAGACTAGCAGCATTTTACCATCAACGCCCACCTGCTCCAGTGTGGAAGCAGTCTAATGCCGCATACACACGACCGGACTTTACGGCATACTTGGTCCGGCGAACCTGAGTCCGTCGGACAATTCGATCGTGTGTGGGCTCCAGCGGACTTTTTTTTCTCAAAAGTTTGTTGGACCTAGAAATGAAACATGTTTCAAATCTGTCCGACAGACTCGAGTCCGGTCGAAAAGTCCGCTCGACTGTATGCTAGTACGACGAACAAAAACCGATGCTAGGGCAGCTATTGGCTACTGGCTATCAACTGCCTTGTTTTAGTCCGGTGTACGTCATCACGTACGAATCCGTTGGACTTTGGTTGATCGTGTGTAGGCAAGTCCATTCATTCGGAAAGTCCATCGTAAAGTCCGTCGAAAAGTCCGCCAGGCAAAGTATGCCGTAAAGTCCGCTCGTGTGTACACGGCATTATTGTACTGACCAGGGCTGCTGTTAGAAATGACGGGGCCCATACAGCCTACCGGACAGGGCCCCTTCCCCTGGCTGAAAGTTACTGAGGACATAGATTTATCAGTCTCTGTAGCCTCAGCTGCACAGATGAATGAATAGGAAGCGCTCCGAGGCTCCCTGCTTATTCACAAACTGAAGCATAGTGACGAATGGATACAGGAATGATTGGTACCAATCGCTCACTGTGTTCATTCAGGAATGGAAGGGTCCTTTAAATGAAATATTTACTGGCCCCTTCCCCCGCTCTCCATCCTGAAACCTCCCCCTGTGTCCCTGCAGGAGAGGAGGGAAGCGGGGAAAAGGGGCACACAGGGGGGCCTGGGCAGCAGATGGAAGGGGTGCAAGTGCTAGAACCAGTCCCCCTGCAGTGCAGCTGGAGGGAGAAAGAAGAGGAGAAGCTGGCAGCACTGCAAGGGGAGGCAGAAGAGGATTAGTGTCTGCAATAAGACTGTACGGCCGGACCACCTGCTCAGCGGGTCCCCGGGCCTCCCTTTTGAACTGATGGGGTTCTGGGCCCAGTACAGGAGGGCTGGCTGTACTGCCTTATCAGGTAATGACTACCTCTTAGTGCAATGATAAGTGTTCTCTCCACACCCCAGGTGAAGTGTGCGCTTATCAGATATATATGGCGAACAAAGCAGCCTAATCTGTGATATTCATCTCCTCTCCACTGAAGTCCTCTGGTCTGCCCCACTGGAGATCTTTATGGAATAGCTTCTCATATCATTGTACATGAAGTAAAACAATCCAAGGAGTAAATCATTGTGCAGTATAGTTAATAAACAGTCAAGCTATACAGTAAAATAATGTCTGTGAGACACCAACACATACAGCTCTACTCAATCAGTTGCAATCGCACGCTGCTTGTGGCCACCGAGCCGGCATGCGTTCCAGATGGGCGGAAGCTGAACGATTGTCTAACCAGGTATGGCGTTGCGGCTCAGTTTAAATGCATTTCACGTGTAACACGTCCTCAGGATACTCAGCCGGTGCCATTTTGTTGGAGCCTTTTATAGCTTCTCTTGGGCTCTGTTCACACCTAGGCATTTTTGGGCACTTTTCTGCTCTAAGCCTCAGCTCTAAAAACGCCCAACAAGACAAATCCCGTCCATTTCTAAGGCCCCTGTTCACATCTGAGCGTTCTGTCACCTAAAGCAAAACGCCCGTCACTCAAAGTACAGGAGCTTCTTTTTTGTCAGATTACAGGTGTTTTTAATTTTTTTTACATTGGTGACCTTTTGACCTGTACAAAATCGCAATAAAAAGTCCAACTTTCTGCCTGAATAATGCGCTCAGGTGTGAACGGAGCCTAAGAAGTCAACTGGATCAATTTAAACGAAAAGCTAGAACCAAATATTTTATGTAAGCGGGCTGTATATGTTGATGTAAAATTGCCACATACATGTTCAATATATAAACAAATCATTATATAAAACACATCATTAAATAAAAACACATAAATTAATATCCCAAATACATCAGGTAAAGAAGCTTGTAAAAAAACTTTTTATATATTAAATACTACCTCACTCATAATTTAATGATTTTAGTTTTAAAATGATTGTAATGTGTCTTTGTTATTTAGTAGAAAAAAGAAAAAAAACATGTTCTACTTACCTGCTCTGTGTAGTGGATTTGCACAGAACAGCCCGGATCCTCCTCTTCTCATGTCCCTGGCCCCTCCCACCTGTTGAGTGCCCCCCCACAGCTAGTAGCTTGCTATGGGGGCACCCGAGCTGCAGCTCCTTCAGTAGCGGCTGGTGCTCAAAATTTTTGGGGGGGCGCAAACAAACTGAAATTCTGAAAAAAAAACCCATCAATTGCAGCCTCACTGTGCCATCAAACGCAGCCACTGTGCCCATCAAACGCAGCCACTGTACCATCACAGCCACTGTGCCTATAAATTGCCGCCACTGTGTCAAACGCAGCCACTGTGCCCATCTTATGCAGCCACTGTGCCCTCAAACGCAGCCACTGTGCCCATCAAATGCAGCCACTGTGCCCATCAATTGCCGCCACCGTACCATCAAACACAGTCACTGTGCCATCAAATGCAGCCACTGTGCCCATCAAATGCAGCCACTGTGCCCATCAATTGCCGCCACTGTACCATCAAATACAGCCACTGTGCCATCAAACACAGCCACTGTGCCATCAAATGCAGCCACTGTGCCAAACACAGCCACTGTGCCCATAAATTGCCGCCACTGTGCCAAATGCAGCCACTGCGCCCATCTTATGCAGCCACTGTGCCCATCTTATGCACCCACTGTTCCCATCTAATGCAGCCTCATACGCAACTATATGTGCACAGACATGTTTTTTCAAAACGTAAAATTTTTATAAGTTAAAAAAAAAAAAAAGGAAATGAAAAAAATACACATGCACAGGTAAACTTATACAGCAAAGCAACCCTTAATGTTCATATTTAGCACTGCCTGTGTGTGACAGTCACTGTGTATAAAAATCTCCTCCTTTGATTACTGCTGTTTGACTTAAACCAAACATGGAACAAAGCTAGTACAATGTGTGTAGCCAGGCTGAGCTATAATCAATCCTTTCTCCAGAGCTCTTTCTTTACGGTGATCTTTCAATTGGTTTTTCTCCCTGCTCTATCCTTCACCCACACAATCCCTTTTTATATACAGTGAAACTGATCAGTCTCTGGTCCTACCTGCACATACTGTGCAGGTAGGACCATACTGTGTATGATGTGTCAGTCTGCTCCTCACCGTCCAACACACAGGCAGCTCCTCTATCTCCCGACTAGGACCTGTACACGCACTCTGCTCCCTGGTCTGAGTCACGTGGTGTGCATATCAATCCAAGCATGCTCCGCTCCTCTCCTCTCCTCTCCTGCCTCATCCTCACTTAAACAAAGCAGCTCTCACCCATAGTATACTACGGGCGGAAGCCGATCGGCGATTTGGATTGCGCCGCAAGGCGGGTTTAAAGCCCGCAAATGAAGCGCCATGTCTGCAATCTTGTAATTGCATTGACGTGGCACTTCCCATAGTGCACTGTGTCCGGCGCTCGAACACAGTGCCCTTAGTTAAAGGACATCTTTTTTTTTTTTTTCTTAAAGGTGTTGAAAAAAAATGTTTTTTTGTATTTTTTTCAATTTTTTTTTGTGACTACAGGAGGGGGAGCGGTGCCCAGGCGCCCCCTATGGATGGGCCGCCACTGAGCTCCTTGTATCCATTCAGACACGGAGCTGCGGTTTGTCTTCTCTTTTTTTTTTCTCTCCTTCCTAACCGAGTTTAATTGACAGCAGCGTCAATGGTGCCACTGCTGTGTCTCAGCCAATCAGGAGGGAGAGTCCCGGATGGCCGAGGCACTCGGGGACATTGCTGAATAGAGATGGGGCTCAGGTAAGTATTGGGGGGGGTGAGGGGAGGGGCTGCTGCGCACAAAAGGTTTTTTTTATCTTAATGCATTAAGATGAAAAAAAAATCAATCCCTTTTTAATATAGCCTTACTATGTTCATTATTAATTATTTTATGTGCCCCTGCTTTGTTTGAAAAAAATAAATTTATATATTATTTAGTAAATAATGCCTATCAGTGGAACTTGGTGCCATCTAGTGTATAATGTGAAATCCTACAACTCATTAAAAACAATACAATTAATACAATGCACTGTGGCTCATGTTTTTTTCATGTATACTGCATGAATATGTATATTGTTACATTCTTCCATAATAGGATCTAAGGCCCTGATGAAGAGGGTCTGCCCTCAAAACATGTTGGCCTGAATAAACAGATCTTGAGACCAGAAAGCCATCTAGAATAGTGCGCTAACTTCTGTGGATAACTTTAATAATCTTCTCTTTTAATGTTTGTAATATTTCTATCTAAATAAAATTCTATATATATTATATATATATATATACATATACACAGTGGGGCAGAAAAGTATTTAGTCAGCCACCAATTGTGCAAGTTCTATATATATATATATATATATATATATATATATATATATATATATATATATATATATATATATATATACATACATACATATATATATACATATATATATACATATATATACAGTCAGTCTAATATATATATATATATATATATATATATATATATATATATATATATATATATATATATACCGTATATACTCGAGTATAAGTCGAATTTTTCAGCACCTTTTTTTGTGCTGAAAGTGCCCCCCTCGACTTATACTCGAGTCAAGCACTTTTCTGCAGCAAAAAATTTCATTTTCCGAACCGAATTTGGGGCCTCGTATCTCAGGGCCACTTAGTGCTAGAAACCTCAAATTTGGAGTGCACACCAAGTGGACCTAGTACCATAACATATCCAAAGCTGGGGTTCCTAGCACTAAGTGGCCCTGAAATACGGGGCCCCAAAATCGGTTCGGAAAATGTCATTCTCTGCTGCAGAAAAGTGCTCGACATTTTCTGAACCGATTTTGGAGCCCTGTATCTCAGGATCACTTAGTGCTAGGAACCCCAAATTTGGTGTGCAAACCAAGTGGACCTGGTACCATAACATATTCAAAGCTGGGGTTCCTAGCACCGAGTGGCCCAGAGATATGGGGCCCCAAAATAGGTTCCGAAAATGTCATTCTCTGCTGCAGAAAAGTGCTTGACATTTTCTGAACCAATATTTGGGGTCCTGTATCTCGGGGCCACTTGGTTCTAGAAATCCCAGCTTTGGATATTTTATGGTGCTAGTTCCACTGGGTTTGCACACCAAATTTGGGGTTCCTAGCACTAAGTGGCCCCGAGATACGGGGCCCCAAATTCGGTCAACTGTGTCCATCTGTAGCAATGTCATTTCGGGACACTTTGGGTTCAGAGACCCCAAATTTTGGCTGCAGCTAGGGGGCATCTAGGAACCCTTAACTACTGAGTTTGAAGTTCGGGGGACCTATGGCTGCAAATGGGCACAGTGAGGCTGCAAATGGGCACAGTGAGGCTGCAAATGGGCATTGTTGACCCTCTTTTCCACTTACAGTAGCTGTGCATTTCTCACCCTCGTCTTATACTCGGGTCAATAAGTTTTTCCCATTTCTTTGTGGTAAATTAGGGCCTCGACTTATACTCGGAACGACTTATGCTCGAGTATATACGGTAATATATGTGTGTATATATGTATGTGTTTGCTTTTGTTTAAATTATACCCAAGGAGGTACATATAAAGTCCCATGTAATCCCTTATATTTCTGCATCCAACACTTTAGGGATGGAATCTCCTAAGGGCTAAGATTATAGGACACCTTACCCCCATATACAAAAATCTGCTTAGAACTTCAGCTTTCTACGACTCGTAGTCTAATGATTCCTTCTCTACATAGTCACTTCTGCTTATGCATTTTTTTCTCCCATTATATTCTCAGTCTGAATTGTTGAAGTT
The DNA here is from genome assembly GCF_042186555.1 of Aquarana catesbeiana. NCBI lineage: Eukaryota > Metazoa > Chordata > Amphibia > Anura > Ranidae > Aquarana > Aquarana catesbeiana. The sequence continues at coordinate 60,100,239 of NC_133329.1, forward strand.
CGTACAGGTCCACTTTGAGGAGAGACAGTTTCTTCTTGCTCATACAGGTTAAAGTGACAGTGTATCTGCAAAGGAAACACCCCCGCCCCCCCCCCGAAGGTCTCTTTTATAATGTATGTTATTTTTTTATAAATTATTTTTCTTCTGTTTGTGTATTATTCTAGGTGTCCAAAATGGCGACACAGCTGTTTGAAGGAAAGGAGCATGCCTCGTATTATCAGAAATTCAGGTTTGAGCCAACGCAAGAAATAATAGACCTCATCTTCAGTTATGTAGATGAAAGGGTGAGTGACGCTTCTGTCCGGTATAGGCCACTTGTAAAATGTAACCACTTAAGCCCCGGACCATTTTGCTGGCCAAAGACCAGAGCCCTTTTTTGCGATTGGGCACTGCGTCGCTTTAACTGACAATTGCGCGGTCGTGCGACGTGGCTCACAAACAAAATTGACGTCCTTTTTTTCCCACAAATAGAGCTTTCTTTTGGTGGTATTTGATCGCCCCTGCGGTTTTTATTTTTTGCGATATAAACAAAAATAGATCGACAATTTTGAAAAAAACGCATTATTTTTTACATTTTGCTATAACAAATATCCCCCAAAAATGTATAAAAAAACCCATTTTTTTTCCTCAGTTTAGGCCGATACGTATTCTTCTACAAATTTTTGCTAAAAAAAAAAATCGCAATAAGCGATTATTGATTGGTTTGCGCAAAAGTTATAGCGTTTACAAAATAGGGGATAGTTTTATGGCATTTTTATTAATAATTTTTTTTTTTACTAGTAATGGCGTCGATCAGCGATTTTTATCATGACTGCGACATTATGGCGGACACATCGGACAATTTTGACACATTTTTGGGACCATTGTCATTTATACAGCGATTAGAGCTATAAAAATGCACTGATTCCTGTGTAGAGGACACTGGCAGTGAAAGGGTTAACCACTAGGTGGCAGTGTAGGGGTTAGGTGTGTCCTAGGGGCGTCTAACTGGGGGGGTGGCTATGTGTGACACGTCACTGATCTCTGCTCCCGATGACAGGGAGCAGAGATCCAGTGACACTGTCACTAGGCAGAATAGGGAGATGCTTGTTTACATTAGCATTTCCCCGTTCTTCCTCCCCGTGAGACGATCGCGGGTATCCCCGTGGCGATCGAGTTCGCGGGACCCGCGATCTGACTCATGGAGGTCCCGGCCGACGCGCGAGCTGCCGCCGGCGCACACGCGATGGCACAGCGGCAAATTTAAAGGCACGTACCTGTACGCCCATTTGCCTGTCCGTGCCATTCTGCTGACGTACATTGTCGTGCGCCGGTCAGGAAGTGGATAAAAGAGAATTACTTTGCTTAGGTGAGCAGAGCCACTCAAGTTTTTTTTTAAAGGGGTTGTCCAGCCAAAACACCTTTTTTTTTCAATTGGACAGAGCAGGGAAGGGCGTGGGAAGGGCGTGGGAAGGGCGTGGGTGTGTTTTTATAGCAGAAAGTAAAAAATTAGGTTTTTGTATTTGTTTTTCAAAATTGTGGGTCATTTTATGTTTATAGCACAAAAAATAAAATACCACCAAAAGAAAGCTCTATTTGTGGGTGGAAAAAAAAGAACATCAATTTTATTTATGTACAGCGCAAATGCCAGTTAAAGTAACGCAGTGCCGTATCGCAAAAAAAATGGCCTGGTCATGAAGGGGGGTAAAGCTTCTGGAGCTGAAGTGGTTAACACAAAGCAGAAAAAAGGTGGTTTGTTTGTTACTTTGTTACTTCTTTGAGTGGATTACACACAAAAAATATTTTTTGCAAGACAGCAGCACCAAAAGAAAGCCTTTGTTTATATGTATTAGTTTGTTATCGTAACCACTTCCCCTCCCACACCTGTTCACTCCCCTATGAAGCAGAGCAATTTTTACATTTTTGCTATGGACCTGATTATTTGGCAATAACTTTGTCATTACTTAAATAGGAACTGCAGTCTGCTCACATAATTTGTAATAAAATCATCTTTGCCATTCTGAAGCTTCCCTCCAACCACTTTGCATTTTATTTTATATATACTGTGATTCTGTACTTGCCAAATATGCTGCAGAAATCTCCCTCCACTGAGTCTGCCTGCAATCATTTCAACTGTGGACAGCTGAAGCTGCTGCCTGTTCACTTCCTGGTTTTACACAGAGGCACACCTCCAGCTGCATCTCTCATTGGCCCTCTTATGACTCGTCCCCCTCCTTTCCTGGCAAACTCTCTCTCTCTCTCTAGAGAGAGAGAGAGAGCTGTGCATGATGTCATAGGCCTAGGCTAATGTATAAGGGATTTACTGGCAGAAAAAAAAAATGTTTTACTATCCAAAGTTAAAAGAATAACAAGGACAGAAGATTTAATAGATGGAAAGTTGAAAAAATGACTGAAGGTCCGCTTTAAGATAACAAGGTAATAGATATATTGTTTTTTTTTTTAAGGAGAAACAAGGCTTTCTTTTCATGATATTGTCTTGCAACATTGTGTTTTTTTTTGTTTTTTTTTTAGACAATAAACTAAAACAAAATGAGAAAAAGTTACTTTTTTGTGTTACTGCACAAAAAGTGTACATTTTATTGTATAATTTGTCCTGTTTAAAATGACACCAAAATTATTATTCTGGCACAAAGCATTGCAAAATTCTTTACAAATTAAATCAAGTGTTTTTTGTTTTTTTCAATTTGTAACTTTTTAAAATGGGAAATGTGTAAATATAAAGTGATACAAAAATTTTTGTTTTGTTTAAAATTACCAAACATGTTATACTTACCTCCTCTGTGCAGTTGGTTTTGCATAGATTAGCTCCGATCCTCCTCTTCTTGGGTTCCTCGCAGGTGCTCCTGGCTCCTCCCTCCTGCTGAGTGCCCCCGAGTGTACCTGAGTTGAGCTGCTGCTCTGTGTGTCCATTCAGACATGGAGCTGAAGCTAGGCCCCACCCACTCTCCTCATTGGCTGACTGACTTTGACAGCAGTGGGAGCCAATGGCGCCTGCTGTGTGTCTCAGCCAATCAGGAGGGAGAGTCCCAGACAGCTGAGTCTCTTGTGCAACCTCACTGGATCGTGATAGGGCTAAGGTAAGTATTAGGGGGGCTGCTGCACACAGAAGGTTCTTTTATCTTAATGCATAGAAAGCATTAAGATAAAAAAAAAAAAACCTTCTGACTTTAGAACCACGACTTTAGACTAAGGAGTTAATTAGGGCTGATTAGAGTAAACTAAGGGTTAAAGGATCCCTAAAGATACATTTTTTTTTTTTAAATAACAAACATATCATACTTACCTCCATTGTGCAGCTCATTTTGCACAGAGTGGCCCCGAACCTCGTCTTCTGGGGTCCCTCGGCGGCTGTCTCGGCTCCCCCCCGCAAAGACTCAACACCTTCATGCGAGCGCACGCTCCCATGATACAGCCGGCGGCCATAGCCGCTCACTGTATCACTTAGCCCCGCACCCCGGCGCACCGCGTCATTGGATGTGATTGACAGCAGCGCGAGCCAGTTGCTGTGATGATTTCAATCCATCCACTGTAACCAATCAACAGCCAGGCTGAGCGGCGAAGAGGATGCCGGGGGCGAGCGCAGGACTTTCGAGGGGTCAGATAAGTAAAACGGGAGGGCTGGGGGGGCATTCTATGCATTAAGGTGAAAAAACATCTGACAATACCGGCCCCCCATGCCGGTATTGTCGGATGTTTTTTAACCTTAATGCATAGAATGCATTAAGGTGAAAAAACTTTTACCTTTACAACCCCTTTAATAAAGAACATTTTATTTTTATTTTATTTTTTTACTGACATCTACAAATCAAAGTTTCATCCCTTTTGCTCTGCAGATGAATGATACAAAAGTAACAATATGTTAATTTGTATCTCTGAGTATACTGTAATGCTGGCTTTGATTAATCAAAGGCAACATTTGCTGTATACTGGGGGAAGTGGGGTACCAGAAGCAGGGCAGAGAGACTGGATGAGCTACACAAACCCTGTGTACAATGATAACATTTTTTTCCCAAGTGTATAGCAAAGATGCTTACCAGTCCCTGGAGTCCCTCACTTTCCTCCCACAACCAGTTCTCACAGTTGCAGGACTCTGGTGCCACCAACTTGATGTTGGGAACCGACTGTGACTTCCTCAGGAAATCCCACTCCCCGCTGCGCATGTGAGAGATTGTGCAGCGCTATAAAACTGGTCCTGTGGCCTCCTGGGACATGTGATGCCAAGTTACATAATTCTCACCTAGGCCTGTCAGAAAATGGCACCGCTCCTAAGAAAAAAAAAAAAGAAACACCATTTCTGTCAGAGTAGGGAGTGAGGAGGAGGATGAGAAGAACCTTCACTTTCAAGAGAAGGTCCGCTTTAAGTAAGGAAAGCTAAAGTTATTGGTGACAAAAGCAAGAAATAAAAATGTATTTTCGTTTTCAACCAAATAAACACTATATCATATCATTGTTATGACCTCATAAATGTGACCCCTACGCGTCCAGCTTTGGCATCCCTTTAAATGGGTCTTTATGCCGTGATTGGCTCTCCCAGTGGGCACATGAGTGGAAGCCTGTCCCACCAGCTTCCGATTGGGACTAGAGACAGAGAGCTGGCTATGCTGTGGCTATGACTGTGCTGGGGGCATGCAGTGAGCGTGTTCTCAGCACAGAAATCTTGGCTTTCCATGGACTCCTATGTGCAGTGTGAGGGCTTTAAAGCCCACCTTCTTTGCAGACACACATATGTATGATGTGGGCAGCAAGAGGTTAAACTGAAAACAACACCAGTGTCCTTGTGATGTATTTTGAAGATGTTTCTGTCTTCCTAGTTACACAAACCGTATGGATTTGCTGTGGACGTTGGCTGTGGAACGGGGCAGAACACAAGAATTCTCTCTCAGCACGTCAAGAAAGTTCTCGGAATCGACATCAGTGAGGCTCAGATAGAGGAGGCCAAGAAAGCCACGGGGTCACCCAATGTCACATACAGGTGGGGACATTCTAAACATGTATCATTAGTTATGTTTAGGGGAGGACCAGGAGCCTTTTGGCCTGGGGGGAGCACACCCAACCAAGTAGCCCCTTTCCTGATATAGATAGACCTCTTTGGACTAAAGAATGTTTACCATGCAAAGTGTGCCATAGTCCTGCAGTAACTGGTGGGTATTCCTAAAGGATATTGTTGAGGGTGATTGGGCTTTCCTAAAGAACATTGCTGGTGTGATTGGTGGGTATTGCGAAAAGGACCTTCTGGTGTGTAATAAATGCAGTTCACCACTAGGGAGGAACTCCTAGAGAGGAAGTTTTCCTGTACAGCTACTGTACATGTGACATTGTTGTTGGTTTACTGGCTGCCTCATTGGCCTGGTACACATTCATGGGACAGCAGGCGGGAAATATTGTCTAAAACTTAATTAATAAGAAAATAATACCAGCAGACAAGCTTTGGATAAAAAAGGCTGCGGTTGTTTATTATTGGTTTCAAACGTTTTTAATAAATAAATTAATTCATACTTTCAAATATCATAAATAAGCTTTAAGCTAACCTAGCCACTACGGCTCATGCTGCAAAAACAAATCCCAAAAGGCAGGTGGACCTAAGAACACCTGACCACAAAACCCCAACCCGCGGCCATCTCCACACAGGTGCTCAAGTCTGCGTTAAAAATGTCCAAACCTATGTCAGATAGATGCACTCTGTCTGACCTATAAAGACTCTCGATACCATCCTCCAGCTCCGTGTGCCTAAAAGATAAAATGCCTAGGTTTGACAGGAGTTTTGACACTGCCCTATTAACCCACAGCGGGAGGAGAAAGCCACTCCAATCTATGCACAATCTCCGAAAAAATTACCCTCGTGTTGGAAAAAATTAATTGAATTGTTTGCAAGTCGTCCCTAATTTGAAATATAATATCCAACGTTTTTCTTTTGCCAATATCATTTGCCCCAAGATGTATGATTAAAACATCTGGTAGGGGAAAATGAAGAAGAAGTTGCGACATCACTAAATTTAAATCAGACCAGAACATACCACTTTTCCCACTCCAAAAAACCTTAAATTTATTTACATTCAAACCTAGATTAACACTATAAATTCTGTACTGCGCTCTGCGCTGTGCCCAGTAGATGAACGAATGTCCACCAATCCAAACAATGCAGATTTTCCTTGAAATGAATCAAAAATTTTTGTTAGGGCGAATATATAACAAATATCTATCCGATTTCCATCTACCAAGCTTTTTAATTGAGTTAACATCTAGTCCTAATCTTGCAGCTTCAGTAGCAGCTCCAATCCTAAATGAAAGAGACGTGAGCTGATCCTGAACTAAATTCAAAACTTTTAAACATTTCTTTAAAACACATATGAACTGATATTTAGTAAGGAGTAAACCCGATTCATGTATGAAAAATTTCTTACCCCCTTCAGGCCTAACCAAAGCATATTGGTTAACTAAGTAAACTGGACAAATGTGCCAACTCACGCAATTCTCTAACTGTATCCAAGAACCCTTACCCAATTGGTCCGTTTTTGATTTATTGATCAATATCCTAATTGAATTTTTAAAAATAAGAATATCTGAAGTTTGTATAGCGACCAGCTCAGACACTCTAAGCGCGGCAAAAGATATGATTGAAAAAACAGCTTGAAATAACTTTGATTCAAATGCCAAGAAACAAACTTTTCCCGTAACTGAGCAAAGTTTGCCCAAGACTTTTGGGGTAATCGGTTTGCGTGAATCACTCCTAAAATTATCTCTCTTATAACCTTTTAAAGCCTGCTTAACTGAAAAATATTGCATGCATGGCGGCATATTATTAATTTTCAAGAAAAAAGAAATACCAGATAAGGTCTTTTGCACATAAGACCAAGAGTAACGTTGGGCAAATAGGAAACTAAGAAATTGTAATATTAAACTTTCAGAAAAAGAACCCATCGGTTCATGAATCAAATTTAAAAATTTTAAATAAAGAAACCAGGCCGATCGATACCCAGCCCAAGTTGAAGGTGCTACTGAATTAATGATGTTCTCAGATATGGGCCTCAAACCAGGTCCCATAAATTGGGTGGACATGGCAGTCCCACTCGGTCCGCCTCCGGGAATAACTGGAAGAAACGATCCATCTGTAGGCGAGATAATGCGTCTGCCAAATCATTGTCCTTACCTGGTACGTGAACAGCTTTCATCCAAATGTTAAGGCTTAAACATTTAAAAATCATATGCCTTAAAAGAATGATTACTGGAAGAGATTTTGATGTTAAACAGTTGATGGCATACATAACTCCTTTATTATCTGTTCTTATCAAAATCCTCTTATTTCTAAAAAAAGATCCCCAAATTTCGATGGCTACTATAATGGGAAATAATTCCAATAGAACTATGTTTTTTAAATATCCTTTTACTTGCCAAGTTGGATTCCAATGTCCTGCGCACCAATGGTTCCGCCAAATAGCAGCAAAACCAATAGATCCTGCGGCATCCGTAAATAACAAGAAATTTTTATCTAAAATGAATTCCTCCTGCCACATAGCTCTACCATTGAAATGATAAAGGAACTGCAGCCAAACTATTAGGTCTTCTTTCATATCATGAGATAACCGGATATGGGAAAATGGAGATTTCAAACCAGAGATTGAAAGATAAAGTCTTCTGGAGAAAAATTTTCCCACCGGCATAATTCTGATAGCAAATGCTAACAAACCTAAAAGAGACTGCATCTCCTTTAAACATACTTTCTTTTTTCTAATTAAAATTAACAGTAACTTTCTCAGTTTTTCAACTTTAGAATCAGGAAGTCTAAATTCCATTAAATTTATATCAATAACTATACCTAAAAACTCCAAACAGGTTGAAGGCCTAATCGTTTTTTCTTTTGCCAAAGGGATACCAAAATGACTACATATTTGAAAAAAGTTATTTAATAAATTACAACAATCAGGAGAACTAGGGGGCTTAAACATAAAAAATCATCTAAATACTGAATCAAAAACTCTGAACTAGTTATAAACAAAACTACCCACTCTATAAAGGAAGAAAAAGATTCGAAATAGAAACAAGACAGAGAGCAACCCATTGGCAGACATTTATCAAAATAAAATTCACCATTAAAGAAAAAACCTAGGGAATTGAAACATAAAGGGTTAATTGGGAGAAGGCGAAAAGCTGATTTAACATCCGCTTTTGCCATCATGGCCCCCTTACCTAAACATATAAGCTTCTTAAGGGCATCCTCAAAAGTAGCATAAGAAACCGATGAGATAAACTATCATCAATTTGATCATTGAGAGAATTACCTTTGGGGAATGATAGATGTGTATTAATCTAAATGTATTTTTTTCTTTTTTTGGAACAATGCCTAACGGAGAAATTCTAAAATCTTTAAAAGGAGGTGAACTAAATGGACCTTCTACTCTACCTTCTAGAATTTCAATATTAATTTTTGATAATACTATGTTGGGAAATTCATCTACTGATTTTAAATTATTAACTAGACTGCAACCTTGACCCGAAAATATAGGTAATAAAAAACATCCCTAAAGCCTTCAATGAGAAGTTGAGCCTTCAACTGATCTGGATACATTTTGAGCCATGTGAGCATATTTGGAAGCAGTGGCAGCTGGTGCTCAAAATTTTTTAGGGGGCGCAAACAAACTGAAAAATTCGGAAAAAAAACCCCATCAATTGCAGCCTCACTGTGCACATCAAAACGCAGCCACTGTGCACATCAAAACACAGCCACTGTGCACATCAAATGCAGTTCTCTAAATGGCTGACTTCAGACTGCGCATGCACAGTTCAGAATAACAGACTTTTTTTTCCCCCAAAATGTTTTACTGACAGCCATTTGTGAGTTGTGGTTGGCCAGGCTGGCAAGGGAGCCAGAAGTACTTGCTGCTTGCTTCCCCGCAGAAATCGCAGGTAGTGCGGGTAGCAGGGCCAGAATTGGTAAAGACAGGCCAGGCTACTGCTGAGCAAGACGGGTACTCTTAGGCTCCGTTTACACTGCAGCGATGCGGGAACCCTGCGAATCCAGTACGGGTTCCTGCATCGCATACAACTCGCAGGCAGTTTACACTGCCCTTTGCGAATTGCTGGGGGTGTCAATACAATGTCAATGACACCTCCAGTAAAGTTTGCATATCGCAGTGCAAACTGTGAATTTGGACAGGAATCGGATCACATGGGTGTGAACACCTATGTGATCCGATTCTGGTGCGGATCAAAAAATGGGTCCTGTGTAAGTTTGGTCCGAATGCGATTTCAGCCATACTATCTGTATGGCTGAATTTGCATCACACAGACATCACATGAGATTTGCACAGCAGTGCGGTGCGAATCACATGCGATGTCTGACATCGCAGCAGTGTGAACCGGCCCTAAATGTGCCCCCTCTTCTACTGTGGTGTTTGAGGGATTTCAGGGAGATTCACAGCAACCAGGCATGCAGAGAAAGCAGGGACAGAGGTGTGCAGTCTGTGAGGCTGAAAAGGAGCCATTGCAGTGACCTCTGTTATCAAGCCTAAGTAGAGGAGGGGGAGAGCATGGGAGAGGATCAGAGAGGCACTGTGCAGTGGTTAACATTAGAGATAGTAGCTGGCTGGAGGGACTTCATTATCAAGCACAGGGAGAGGAGGGGGAGCGCGTGGGAAGGATCAGAGGCATCTGTTTTGCGGCTGCAGGGCTAGTGTTTTGTCAGGGACAGGCTAGATCAGTGTGATAGCAAGTGTACTCACTGGCACCGCTCTTCTGTTATCTTGTTATCCCAAAGTTAGTGCGGCAGGGAGAGCCAGTGTGCAGATCAGACCAGAAGAGTTCTCTATGTTTGCTCCGAATCTTTTGTAACACAGGCAGGGGCTGGCTCAAAGCTCTCAGAGAAAACCCCATGCCAAAATACATCTCACAGCAAGAACACCACAAAACCTCCAGCAGGTTTAAAAAATGTTAATACAGATCCCCCCAACACAGCAGTGGCACTTACCATGCTGACTGTGTTGTCCTCTCCTCTCCTCTCCTCGTCCTCTCCTCTCCTCGTCCTCTCCTCGTCCTCTCCTCGTCCTCTCCTCTCCTCGTCCTCTCCTCGTCCTCTCCTCTTCCTCTCCTCGTCCTCTCCTCTCCTCGTCCTCTCCTCTCCTCGTCCTCTCCTCGTCCTCTCCTCATCCTCTCCTCTCCGGCGGTGTCTCCTTCCAGAAGAAATGGAGAGATCCGCTCTTCATACTTCCTGTTATCTCTTTCCCATTGCGCCGAGGACAGAGACAACAGGAAGTGACATCAAACCTTAGATGTGAATCAAACCGTCCGGCCATAGTAATAGTGCCGGGCGGAAGCTACTCAGCGCTTCAGAAAGCGCCCCAAGGCGAGATAAATGGCTGCAAATGAAGCGCCGTGTCTGCAATCTCGTGATTGCATTGACGTGGCGCTTGCCATAGTGCACTGTGTCCGGCGCTCGAACACAGTGCACTATGTTAAAGGAATTGTTTTCTTTTTTTTTTTCTTAAAGGGGCAGTTTTAAACTTTTTTTTTTTTTCTTTCATTTATTTTATTTTTTTTTTTGTGACTACACAGAAGGGGGGGCGGCTCCCAGGCGCCCCCTATGGACGGGCCGCCACTGTTTGGAAACATCACTGGTGTTGCTGCTTTTTGGAAAACTCCCCAACTGTTGATTTGCTGCTGACATTTTTTTAAAACATTTGGATACTGAATGGGTACCGGCGCAGAAAGCACATTCATGTCTGTATTTGCATGAATTTGGCCATCTACACTGGCTGCCATTAAAGTTGAAGCATATTCCTTTTTTAAAACCGGAATTGCTTGACATTTGAGTATTTGTGATCTGCTTAGGCTATGAAGGTCTTTGGGGCAGAAAAAGATTCAGCCAAAGGCCTACGTCCTTAACTGCCCATTTTAAATTAGGGTGAACGGATAATTTTTGACGAAATGCTTCATCGTAATTATACCATGAAGTTTCACCAATATTTCTGAAAGCTTCGATAATGATATCCAGGTGTTGGAATAAACCAGCACTTTTTTCGGGAGATTTTTCACATAAAACTCCCGAAAAAATACAAAAGGCCTGCAACCAATTGTTAAAAGATTTTTGTACAGGTCTACATCTATCATCGTCATTTCTTTTATCCGTTTTTCCAATAAAATCTTTAGCGGATGGAAGTAAAGACAAAATGTCAATAAATTCCCCCTGCCAAATTTTTTCCTTAGTTAGATTCGACAAATGATAACCTAAAGGAGTGACCTCGCATGACATAGACTCTTTTAAACAAGTTTCAGTCAAATTCTGTGATTTAGCAGACTGATAAGAAGAGAAACCTATATCTGTATTAATTAGAGGATTTTGATCGCCATTAGCAGATGTACCACTAGATGGCGACCAAACACCCACAGCTGACAGATCATTATTTACTATAGCACCAGCTCTTTCAGTCTGAGCTTGCTGCTACCGCTGTTTGTTGCCATGGAGACGGCCGTGCTTGCTGTGAAGAAGCCCGATCCCTCGATTCGATGCCGCCGATTGTCCCGCCTTTGGATCCGCCTCTTGACACGCCCACCGAATTGCCTCTCGACGCTTCATCTCTTCGCTGGGCTTGCCCGTGTCTGTTATTCGACACTCCCCTAGCTCCGCCCGACGCTCCTCTGCCACGATCCTGAAAAAGGGCCAGCTCTTTTTGCAGCAGCAGAGCGAGGCGGAGAGGGGGAGTATCCACGGCGAGGGATACGCCGTCTCTTTGCGGACTCACTCACGGGGGTGGTGCCTCCTCTTCGGCGCCGCCCTGGATCCTCCTCTTCGTTCTCTTGCCTGACTTCTTCCTGGTGCTGTGCCGGCTCCCGGACTCCTTCGTCTAGTCGCTCTTCCGCAGCTGACACCAACTCGGATCCAGCGCTGAATGTTGCGGCTCCCACCGGAGCCTCTTGACTCGAAGAGCGAGGTAGGTCTAAGCACTGGCGAATCCAGGCTTCTCCGCCGTCCTCGCCAGCCCGCTCGATTAGCCGCCGCGGGAGACTCATCTTCCGGCCTCAGAAGGCGCTGTTTGTTCAGGGGGATAAACCCCAAGGAGAACACCACAGCTCCTCTTCTGAGGCGAATGAGCCCGCTAGCTACGGAAACCCTTTTTATATCCCTAACTAGCCTAACTCTAACCAGTTTAAACTAGATTTTCCCGGGCTTTTACCTATGACTCATGAGAGGTCACCTGTACCCCTCTCTAAGGCTGCTTTCACACTGGGGCGGTGGGGGCGTCGGCGGTAAAACAGCGCTATTTTTACTGTCGTTTTTGCGGCGGTATTCGGCCGCTAGCGGTGCGGTTTTAACCCCCGCTGGCGGCCGAAAAAGGGTTAAAACCGCTCGCGGTATAGCCACGCTGCCCCATTGATTTCAATGGGCAGGAGCGGTTTAGGAGCGGCGAATACAGCGCTCCTTCACCACTCCAAAGATGAGGCTTGCAGGAGTTTTTTTCTTCTCCTGCCAGCGCACCGCTTCAGTGTGAAAGTCCTCGGGCTTTCACACTGAACAAACAGCAGCGGCTGTTTTGGGGCGGTTTGCAGGCGGTATTTTTAGCGCAATAACGCCTGCAAAGCGCCCCAGTGTGAAAGGGCTCTAAAGCCCGGTTCACACAGGGGCGGCACGACTTGCAGGTCGCCTCAGCGAGGCGACCTGCAAACGACTGCCCGGGCGACTTGCAAAACGACTTCTGTATAGAAGTCTATGCAAGTCGCCCCAAGTCGCCCCCAAAGTAATACAGGAACCTTTTTCTAAGTCGGAGCGACTTGCGTCGCTCCGATTAGAACGGTTCCATAGCACGGAACGGGAGGCGACTTGTCAGGCGACTAGGTCGCCTGACAAGTCGCCCCAGTGTGAACCGAGCCTAAGCCATGTGAGCCACCTGTGTTTCCCCTGAGAGCAGCAGGCTCCCAGGGGGAACTAGAAACTACCATTCCCGCCGCTCTCCCATGAGGAAAAGGGGTGGCAAGAAACTGCCTCCCCCCTTTTCCTATCATTCTAATGTAAACAGGGTGATTGTGACTGGAGCATGTCAGTGAAGGATTCATTGGGTGATTTTTCAGTGAATTCTTTATAAACAGACCAACCCCTTTGTTTCATCTGGGAAGGGATGAGGCAGAAAAGTCAGAAGCACAGAGTCCAGGGTTTGGACTTTCAATCCAACCAGATGGTGTCACTACCTTAAAGTCTAACCTGTCGTTTTCTGCAGTGTCTCTCCAGCTGAAGAGATGCCGGTTGGTGACGCTTCTGTCGATCTACTAACAGCGTGCGCTTCTGCCCATTGGTTTAACATTGAGAAGTTTCTAAAAGAGGTAACTGCTGCACCTTGTAAAATGTGGTGTACATTACATACACCTGACTGCTGAATTCTGTACACTGTGGGGTTGATTTACTAAAGGCAAATCCACTTTGCACTACAAGTGCACTTGGAGGTGCAGTCGCTGTAGATCTGAGGGGAAGATCTGAAATGAGGGGAAGCTCTGCTGATTTTATCACCCATGTTCAAGCAAAAAATGCTGCTTTTTATTTTCCTTGCATGTCCCCCTCAGATCTACAGCAATTGTACTTGTAGTGCAAAGTGGATTTTCCTTTAGTAAATAAACCCCATAGTGTACATTATGATTTAAAGAGGAGTTCCAGTCAAAAAAAAAAAATAAAAGTCAGCAGCTACAAATACTGCAGCTGCTGACTTTTAATTGGACACTTACCTGTCCCTGGGTCCAGCGATGGGTTCGGCGCCGGCATTGCAACTGTGGGCGCCGGGCTGTGGTTTCACAGCCTGGCACCCACTGCGCATGCGCGAGGGGCGCCGCGCGCCGTGATTGGCCGCTCAGTCACCTGGGACCTTTAATGGGTCCCAGATGATTGACAGGAGGGAGGGAGCGGAGCCCTTCCTGTGCCGAGGGGGAAGTGATGTCACCAGCCCAGGCACTGGAAGAGGCAGACTACGAGGGACCCCCTAGCAACAGGCATTTAGAGGTGAGTAAAAAAAAAAACAATATCCAAATTTTTTTTGTATTTTTTTTTTTAGGATTTTTCATGTAGTTTTTTTTTTTGGGTGGAACCCCACTTTAACTTACATAGCCTAAACTGCTATATATATGCTGTCCTGCTTATTGCATGAAGTGGATCACTGTAATCTGTGCTATATATTACATACACTGAACTGCTACACTCTATACCCTGTGCTATATATTACATACACTGAACTGCTACACTCTATACCCTGTGCTATATATTACATACACTGAACTGCTACACTCTATACCCTGTGCTATATATTACATACACCACACATCTGCACTCTATACACTGTGCTATACATTATATTTCCCACATCTCTGAACTCTATCAAGCGCACTACTCCCGTAGGAGCTGCTAATAGTTTGTTCCTTTCTCCCAGTTGGTTCCATTACCCCCCACTTCCCTGCATTGATCACACAGCAAACAGTCTTGAAACAAAAGAACAATAACTTTATTCCTTCCCATAGCATGTTGCAGAAAGAATATGAAACAAATCTACAAATATGAGCTGCCTTAATCACTTGGTTCCTGTAATGGACTGCAAAACTTCTCCCTCCTGTTAACCACTACTTCCCAACCGCACAGAATCTTCAATTTAAAGCGGGAGTCCCGCGAAAAATTTTTTTTTAGATGTCAGCAGCTGCAAATACTGCAGCTGCTGACTTTTAAAATAAGGTCACTCACCTGTCCCAGGGTCCAGCGATGTCGGCACCTGAGACCGAACCGTCCCTCGATCCTCGGGTGCTGCCGTCGCCATTCTCAGTGAGGGAATCAGGAAGTGAAGCGTTGCGGCTTCACTTCCCGATTCCCTACTGTGCATGCACGAGTCGCGCTGTGCTTTCTCAATGGTCCCCGCTCTCTCCTTTGACCTGTGTTTTTCCCAGGAGACAGCGGGGGAGTGTGGGAGGGGACGTGACTCCCATGGGAGTCTATTCCCGGAAGTGGGTGCAGATACCTGTCTTAGACAGGTATCTGCACCCCCTTCCCCCCTGAAAGGTGTCAACTGTGACACCGGAGGGGGGGGGGGGGGGATCCGATGAGCGGAAGTTCCACTTTTGGGAGGAACTCCACTTTAAGTCCCAAGAACAATATTCTAAATAGAGTTCCCGGACAGGCTGTTAGGATTTCTCCCAGGTGATCCTCAGCACCCTCAGCCATTGAAAATACGGTTTCTCTGGGTATGCACTCACGTGTACATTTGAGCGACCGCCCATGTTTGCCAAAAAAGGGTCCTCTCCCAGCTCTTTTCCTCTGTTGGTGGTAGCAGCCTCTCCTTTTAGATATTGCAGATTCCCATAACTGTTTCCTCCATCCATCCTCCTGTTAAGGCAGGTTCCCCTCCCCAGAAGGGGAGAGCTCCCAAGCTGCACCAGTTTCTACATTCTGTACTCCTGTTGCTGTCCTCTTCCCATCAGCAAGTACACCAAGAAGCACGTGACCCACAGTTCTATAGGCCTGTTAGCCCCTGCCCATACCAATTAATGATAGGCTAAGGGTGACCTATACCACTAACTACATCCTGTATCAAATCAACCCGTCCCTCCAGCATCTCTCACTGGTCAGACAGGCGTCACTTTAGCAGAATGCAGGTGGTCACCCCCCCCATCCTACACTATCATTCCTCCCCAATAAATCAAACCCAGCCAGGCTTAAACCAAAGAGGGTAATGCCTGAAATTTACACTTAAAGTGGGGTTCCACCCAAAAAACAAAAATACCTGGTAAAAATTCTAAAAAAAAACCAAAAAAAAACATTTGGATATTTTTTTTTTTCACTTACCTCTAAATGCCTGTTGCTAGGGGGTCCCTCGTAGTCTGCCTGTTCCTTTGCCTGGGCTGGTGACATCACTTCCCCCTCGGCACAGGAAGGGCTCCGCTCTGCTCCCTCCCTCCTGTCAATCATCTGGGATCCATTACAGGTCCCAGGTGACTGAGCGGCCAATCACGGCGCGTGGCGCCGCTCGCGCATGCGCAGTGGGTGCCCGGCTGTGAAGCCACAGCCCGGCGCCCACAGCTGAAATGCCGGCACCGACGAGCGGAGGGGGGGGACGAGCGGGGCTTCGATCCCCCGCATCGCTGGACCCAGGGACAGGTAAGTGTCCAATTAAAAGTCAGCAGCTGCAGTATTTGTAGCTGCTGACTTTTAATTTTTTTTTTTTTTTTTTTTGACGGCTCCCCTGGGTGGAACTCCTCTTTAACTCTAAACCTCTCTAACCTTTTAGCGCACACCTAAGTAGGTGGGCGCTACATCTATATGCTAGAATATACACTTTAAATTTTTATATATATATATATATATATATATATATATATATATATATATATATATATATATAATATATATATATATATATATATATATATATAATATAAAATCAGTATTTCATCAGTTTTGCTGATATATTAATGTAGATGTCACCATTTCAGGTCGATCGGGTCTTAAAGCCAGGAGGTTGTCTTGCTTTCTTCACCTACTTGACCAATGCGGAAGTTCACTACAAGGACCGCTCAGAACAGATGAATGAGGTCCTTGCAGAGGTAAGTACTGAATATCTTTGTGTTTTCAGTGTCCCTTGTCTTACATACTGCCTTGTCTGAGATATCGCTGTTGTATTTGTGAGTGATAAGTAAGCCTGGCATGATATAAAATCCAGTATAAAGAGTTTGGAAGCAGTCACCTGCACCCCCCTTTCTTCACTGTGCCGAGCACTCTGGGGGCTTCCAGGTCTGGGGCGCTCAATATGCAAATACTGACTGATTCCAAAGTCAGAGCTTTGCCCCTCCCACTCCATGTACAATATTTGTCTTTCCATTGGTAGGAAAGTAGCAGTGCATTGTACTGGGGGTGTACTGGTAGACTTTGTATGAATTCCAAGCTCCTGGGAGTTCAGGGGCCCCTCAGTATGAATATAATATATGTTGGTACCTTGTGTGATCTGATTTTAAAAACTTTTATCAGCTTCAGTAATTCTGTGTGTTAAGAGGTTTGCTTTAAATACAATATTAATCAGGAGGTACTTGTAAATTATTCATTTTTTTAACTTACTGAGAGTCCAGTGTTGACTCCAAATAGATTACACATTGCACAGTATGCATTCAAGTATTACTAAACCCAGGACCCTGCATTCACTATATCTGGTCTCCCACAGTACACAGAACATGGAAATGGAATCGTTTTAGTAAATATAAACTGCTAAATGCCTTTTCTCATCAGCAGTATATAGCAGTCTTATGATGACTTCTATAAGTGTCTGGTTAAAGCTTGTAGGTGGAGTTTTCATTCTCCTCTGACTGTCCTATGAGGCTGCAGGACCCCTGACCCTCTGCCTGGACAGTGCTGATTGGCCCTGTGCTCATCACATGCACACTTCCACAAAAAACTCTCTAGCAATACACACCAAACTGAGCATGTGCAGAGTGTCTCCAAGGCTCTGTTCTATCAGGAGATGGACTGGGGACAGTGGAAGAAGGGGAGGATCAGAGAAGACAGGATCAAACAGTCTTTTTACACAATGCGGAGGATTAACCCCTTAGGTTCCACAGTGAACATAACAAGCATGCTTCTGCATATAAAGACTGATTTTACTGTGCTGGGTTTAGTAAAACTTTAAATAAATCAGCTTTAGGGTTGATTTATTAAAGGCAAATAGACTGTGCAGTTTGCAAGTGCATTTGCTTCAGAGCTTAGTAAATGAGCGGAAGCTCTTCTGACTTCTATCATCCAATTATGTGCAAGCAAAAACTTTTTTTTTTTCCTTGCATGTGATTGGTTATTCTTTGCAAAGTGAAGTTTCACCTCTTTTACTAAACTCTGGAGCAACTGCACTTGCAAAGTGCACAGTCTGTTTGCCTTCAGTAAATCGACCCCATTAATGCTTAAAACCCAACTCCAAGAATAGAAAGGAGCCCAGTCAGGGATGGACTGGGACAAAAATTTGGCCCTGGACTTCATCCAGACCAGCCCACTTTAATTGAAAAAATGCTGCCCCCCCAAAAAAAACCATGCCCACCAAAAGGCCCGCACATCCATTATTGTATATCATGAGGGGGTGGGAGTGAGACAGAGGGGGGGGGGGGGGCTGAGACAGACCACATAGCACTGTCCCTATCTGCAGTCCCTCTGCAGGCTCTGTTTGCAGACAGGTATGTGTAGGATGCCGGGTAGCGCAGAGTCTCCCTCTTGATCCAGGGGTGCCCTCACTGCTCTGCTCCTGCCAGTGGCTCCTTGGCAACCTCCGCCTCCTGCCTGCCCTCTTCCTACGAGCCCCCCAGTCAGCCTGTCCTCCGGCCGAGACAGAGGGGGGGGCTGAGACAGACCACATAGCACTGTCCCTATCTGCAGTCCCTCTGCAGGCTCTGTTTGCAGACAGGTATGTGTAGGATGCCGGGTAGCGCAGAGTCTCCCTTTTGATCCAGGGGTGCCCTCACTGCTCTGCTCCTTCCAGTGGCTCCTTGGCAGCCTCCGCCTCCTGCCTGCCCTCTTCCTCCGGGCCCCCCAGTCAGCCTGTCCTCCGGCCCGTGCCGCACTGTTCTTGGAGCAGGGAGGAGGTGGAGGAATCGAGGTTCTGGGAGCGCCGGGGTGGCCACGCCCGCTCCTGTTCGCCTCTTCGGTGGTCAGGGCGGGGGTGGAGCTCTTCTCCCTCCTGGGCTCTCACATATAACTGCCCTCCTCGCTGGCCACCTTCCCCGAATCCCCACCGCTGTCTGCTCCCGCTGCTGCCGAACTATGCATAAAAACCGGCCCACTGAACCATCGGCTCACCGGGAAACTCCCTGTAGTCCTAAAGGCCAGTACATGTCTGAGCCCAGTCAGTCTTTACCTGCTTACCAACCAGGAGCCATCATTATACTGTGGCAGGTTGGCTCTCCTGGGCGAATGACCATAGCTGTATGTGGGCCTCTTTAAGAGCTCTAGAGGACGTGACGCCGAAGCCGATTTGCGTGGCCGGCGGTTGCGATGTTCGCTGGCCACCCGTGATCGTTCCTCACAGAGCCAGACATATCCCCGTTCTGACAGGGGAGTAGAGAGAGATCTGCTGTTCCTAGTGTTCAGGAACAGCGATCTCTCTCCTCCTCTCCCTCTCTCCTAGTCAGTCCCATCCTCCCACAGTTAGAAACACCTCCCTAGGGAACATTTAACCCCTTGATCGCCCCCTAGTTTTAACCCCTTCCCTGCCAGTGACATTTATAGAGTAATCAGTGGCTATTTTTAGCTCCAATTGCTGTATAAATGTCAATGGTCCCAATAAAAAGTGTCCGATCTGTCTGCCACAATGTCCCAGTCCTGCTAAAAATCGCAGATCACCGCCATTTAGTAGTAAAAAAAAAATAATAATAAAAATGACATAAATCTATCCACTATTTTGTACACGCTATAACTTTTGTGCAAACCAATCAATATACGCTTAATATACGCTTTTTTTTTTTTTTAATAAATAGCGCAGAAAATACCGCAGAGGTGATCAAATACCACCAAACGAAAGCTTTATTTGTGGGGAAAAAGATGTCAATTTTGTTTGGGTACAGCGTCACACGACCGCGCAGTTAAAGCGATGCAGTGCCGTATCACAAAAAAAGGCCTGGTCATTAAGGGGGCAAATCCTTCCGGGGCTGAAGTGGTTAAAAAGCAGCTCTGTCTGCAAAGATTGCCAACTACAGGTCCCTGTACCCCGCAGTAATCTAATCCTACAACTAGATGTCCTCAGTCTTCTGGAGTGAGATGAATTGAAATGCATGGCACATACCATATTCATTTTGTTACTTATTTAACCACTATTACACGCAAACTGTGAGTATTATTTTGGGGTTAGCAAAGTTTCTCAATGACCTAAAAAAAAAAAAAAAAAATATTGGTCGCCGGACTCCCGCTTTAAGCAGAAAAAGCAGGCATAGTCCGAGTAGAAAAGCCTGTCTCCTGGTAGCAGAGAAGAACCCTTGCCCTCTGTGTAGCAGCAGTGGTCTCTCTGCAGAGGTTGGGCACCTGACTTGCTGAGTCAGAGCCAGTGGCGGCCCATCCATAAGGGGCACAAGGGCGCCGCCCCCCTAATGAATGTGTACGGCCCCTAATCTACATACAGGGCACCGGACGCATGGATTTCAATCAGGGTTTTGTGTTTTTTTTAGCACATGATTAGAGACTGAGGCTCTAATTGGCTTAAAAAAAGGGTGGGCTCGGGGCGCAGAGCACTGCACCCCAAGCCCACCCAGTTGTGTGACCATAGCGAATTAATATTCCCAGATGTGGCAATCTTACAATCTACCCCAGTCAAAGAGTAGGGACATCAGGTCAGAGAAAAATTAAGCCATGTATGTGTAGGCATAGGCAGCAGTGGTGGTGGCTCATAAGGGGTGCAGGGGTGCCGCCCCGCAATCCATGCGTCCGGCCCCTAATCTCCATGCAGGGCGCCGGACTCATGGATTCAAAAAGGGTGGGCCCAGGGTGGAGAGCATTGCACTCCGAGCCCACCCACTTGTGTGACATTAGCAAATGAATATTCGCTAATGTCTTCCTGATTCTCCTCCCGTGCAATCAGAAAGCAGGTCCTGAGACCCAATTGGCTGAGAGGAGAATCGATCGTATTGGCCGCTGAGGAGCAGGAGATGCCGAGCAGGAGACGCCGGCCCACAACCTAAAAGCAGTTTGCTGATCGAATGGGGGCGGGGGTTTGACAGGCCGTCCGGGGGGGGTGGCGAGTGGTTTGTTTGCTGTCCCCCCCCTAAATGGAGTACCATCCGCCACTGGTTAGAGCCATGGCTTTCCAATCAGCAGGGCACAGGAGCTTTACTGATTGCAGAGCTGTGGGTCTGACTTAACTGGGGCCAAGTCGGACCGAGAGAGAGAGAGACCACTGCTTCCACACAGAGCAAAGGTTCATCTTTTCAGCTGCTGGCAGGGGACAGGCTTTTCTATTCAGACTGTGGCTGCTTTCTAAAGGAAAAGGAAGTGTAAGACTTTGCACACCTTTTTATTTGGATACACCTGGTAGGTATCTAGCCGGTTTAAACTGGAGGTTTAGTTGGGTTTTAATGTGGAGCCTCCTTTTAAATGCAGGTCAATCATTAAATAATTATTAAGAGCCCTTGCACACTGGGGCGGGGGCGGCGTCGGCGGTAAAACGCCGCTATTATTAGGTTTTACCCCCCCGCTAGCGGCCGAGAAGGGGTTAAATACCACGGCAAAGCGCCTCTGCAGAGGCGCATTGCCGGCGGTATAGCCGCGCTGTCCCATTGATTTCAATGGGCAGGAGCGGTAAAGGAGCGGTATACACACCGCTCCTTCACCGCTCCGAAGATGCTGCTGGCAGGACTTTTTTTACCGTCCTGCCAGCGCATCGCTCCAGTGTGAAAGCCCTCACATTGGAATGGCAGCAGCGGCACTTTCGGGGCGGTTTGCAGGCGCTATTATTAGCGCAATAGCGCCTGCAAACCGCCCCAGTGTGCAAGGGCTCTTATTGAAAAATATCTCCATTTGTCTCCATGTGTAAAGACACAAAAATGTCACTTATTTTCAGGTGATGAATATTCTGGCCCCATATCAAAGTGAGAAGATTAACAATATGAAGACTGCATACAAAGAAATGTATGAAGCCATCCCTTACCCCGACAAAAGAAGGTCCGACTACTTTTATATATTAATCATCTGATATGTGGTAACCTCTGGTCACCGGCTCCCCCGGCCATTTAAGGGGTTCTGAATTTACTGCCAAATCTTTTCAGAAATAGCTTAAAGGGTTAATTTTAATCTTTTCTTTTAAGGAATAGAACAATATAATCTGATGATTTACAGCTTTCTTTTGCTATTTAATTTTAAATAATTATTTTACAAACAAACACATAACTGTGTGTGCGCAATGCACTGGATGTATAGAACTCTCAACTTTAATCTTCCATTTCATGTCTCTCTCTAACAGAAAGTCTACAGATCCAGCACTGCTTCCTCCTCCACTATCTGACAAGACATACATATAATTGAAAAGATAAAGGGGCTTGGAACACTCAACAAGCTCATGCGGAAGCTCCCCTTCCTCGGGACATTTTGACAAGCTTGTACCTTACTGAAATGTCAAAATAGACTTTTGATCCCCTTTCAAGCTTTGGGAGTGTCACCTTATCTTTTTGGATTATAAGTATCTTATGTTCTGTTGAGCAACGGGGTCCATTTTCTCTGGGATACGTCTGCAGAAACAACCACTGGGTTATACACCAGCACCTTATATACAGAATTCTGAGCCAGCATTGCTTCCTCCTCCACTATCTACCTAGCAGTGGCGGCTGGTGCTCAATTTTGTTTTTTGGGGGGGGTTTGGGGTTGGGTGTGTTATGCTTGCGTCTATCTAGCAAGGTTACTTTGCAGTATAAACAAGGATACTGAGACCTCTGCAGTGTACAAATGTGCTTTTACTGAACAAAAATTCTGTACATACAAAACTATCACAATATTAGGAACACATATCAAGACGGACAGATATATCAAGCAAGATGCTTAGCAAATAAGCAGAAACTATGGTCTGTAAACAGTAGAAATATGCTTAAAAGTTACTTAACTCCGGTTACTGTGTGTTCATGAACTCCATTGACAACTAGGACTCAGTTTTCCAAAGCAATTGCTGTGGAGATCAGGTATCTTCTTCTTCAATGGCTTCTGGCTGGTTACAGATTTTTCCTCTTTGGTCTTAAGGCATGATGAGAGTTTTGTGCAGCTTATCCCTGACAACAATTTTATATGTCAGGTTGTTTACCATAACAACTGAATAACAGAAAAACATCTCTGTAGCTTTCAATTAGAGAGGCACTCTCAAATTCTACCTCAAGGTGGCACTCTGGTATCATACATGCCATAGGTTTATCTAGAGCAGGCTTTCTCAACCTTTTAAACCTAGAGGAACCCCCAAAAATAATTTTCATGTCTTGAGGAGCCCTTACTAAAACCAATTTATCAGGGCTCAAAAGGGACAATGCCCATTTTATTCGTGATTAATAGGAAGAAGGCCCCCCTTAAAGTGGTGCTCAGAATGCCACCCTTTAAGACAGCTAAAAAGATATTTGGTGTCATGCTGCTGGCTTTGCTAAATGGTGCTGAACCTTGAATCCTGTAGGCTATGGAACCCTGGTTGAGAATGGCTGATCTAGAGAGACAATAGACTGCTGAAACTGTCAACTGAAATGTAACAATTGTATCTAAGTTCCCATTGTTTGAGGACAGCCTGTGTACTTGTTACCAAAGGATTAGTTTGAGAAGCATCCACTCAAACCCAACCTGATTTCTGTTAAAACTAATCTGATGGAGAAAATCATTAATTTAATATATATACACACAACACAGGGGGTGGCAAACAAATCTGGCTCCCTCGCTAAACCCAAACAACCCCACCCCGCCCCTGCCATCGTTTGATCGATTGCCCGTTCCGCCCCGCACTTACCCCATTCAAGTTGTGGCTTTGGCGGCTTCCCCCCTGCATGCCCTGTCGATTCCCAGTGGTCGCTTCTCCTCCCGGCCAATCGGGTCTCAGGACCCGCTACCTGATTGCCCGGGAGGAGCAGCAGGAATACATTAGCGAATATTCATTTGCTAATGTCACACAAGTGGGTGGGCTCGGAGTGCAATGCTCTCCACTCTGGGCCCACCCTTTTTGAATCCATTTAGAGCCTCGGGCTCTAATCATGTGCTTAAAAAAAACAAACAATGCAATCCATGAGTCCGGCGCCCTGCATGGAGATTAGGGGCCGGACGCATGGATTGGGGGGGCGGCACCCCTGCACCCCTTATGAGCCACCACCACTGCTGGCTATGCATACACATACATGGCTTAATTTTTCTCTGACCTGATGTCCCTACTCTTTGACTGGGGTAGATTGTAAGATTGCCACATCTGGGATCTCATTTTTAATTTGAAGCCCAACTCCAGGAAACGTAAAAATGATCCCTTGCAGGAAGGCTGCTCCCACATTACAAGGGTTAGTTGCTTCTTTAGGTCTAGGGAACAAAAAAAGCTTTATATACTCAATCCTTCATGCTACTAGGCCTGTCCTCAGGGTCTTCTACATCACACTCCAGCATTCTAAGGTCCTGACATTATCAAGGCTGATATGGGGTCCATAGCCTTACATTGGGCATGATAATGACAAGGGACAGCCAACTACTAGAGCACAGGGGAGTGCCATCTGCCAGGGAGTGGAGGATCAGGTAAGGAGAAATGCTGTTTCTCTCCCCTAGAATAAGTGAGCAGTCAATGTTGCAGTGCAGTGCAGGCTCAGCCCCACTGCAAGGGAGGATTTTCACATTTCCTGGAGTCGGGCTTTAATGTATTATTAACATACAGTATACTTTCTATGTGCTGCAGAAGCTGCAATTAGTCATCAGGCTTGTATGTATTGGTATTATCTGTATTATTCATCCTTGTTTATGTCACTTGTACAGCGCCACAGCACAGGAGCCTACTATATAAATAACTGATAATAGGAATGTAAAGATTGCATTTTTTTTCTATAACCTCTTCATTAACTGACATTACTATTTGCCTTTGCAGGATCGAAAACATTGGGACCAAGATCCGAGTGCCATTGTCAAGTCTGATGGGTGTTCTTTCTTCCTTATCTGCGTTCCAGATCTATCTTAGGACTGAGCCTGAAAAAGCAAAGGAAATGCTAAAAACAGCAGAGGAAAGGTGAGAATGTAGAAGAATGGGACAGGAAACAGAGGACAAGAAAAGTATAAATTGTGCAGCAGTGTTGTCACCCTGAGGACAAGGTGATCATAGAAGGACATGAAGATTTAAATAGTCTTTAATATAGGTGTGCACACGGACAACGCTGTATCTTGGCCTAGGCCGACTACTTCCATTATGCGGGTGGCCGGCATTCTGAAACTGTGGGGGGGCGCCACTTCTAATTTTGACTGTCCTATCATCCTGGACCACAAACCTTCCTCACTGTGCTATATGTTTTCTGCTGCACCATTGGCATGGTTTTATCTTCTTAGTCCTCTCCATAAAATTATCAGAAATGTTGTGCTTAAAGTAGAACTATAGGCAACACTCTTTTTTCATTTTGGATAGAGTAAGGGAGGGTTATAGCCCCTGTCAGTTTATTTTTTACCATCCCTGTCCCATTGTGCAGATGTGCCTGTTTGGCTATGGGGCAGGAAGTGAAGGGAAATCTATGCAAATTAAGGGAATCCATTGCCCCCCCCCCACACACACACACCAGGCCCTCAGACCTAGTGTCCCCACTCGAAAATTTCAGGGCAGGTCTTAAACAGCAAGGGGTGTGGCCTTGACAGGAATGGGTGGGTCATATTTAAATTAAGGGGTACACGAGTTTAGTCAGGCCTAGGGCAGCACAAAACCTAAATACACTACTGCGCACGGGGTGTGCCTGGGCACATACTAATCACCTTGTGCGCCAGGGCTTTTTCTCATGCGGAACACGGCTCCATCCCAGTGCACACATTCTCCAGGCACACTGGTAATTAGATAAAAACAGAGGGCACACTGGCCTAGTGCATTATCCAACAACAATTTTTGTGATTATAAAATATACAGTATCTCACAAAAGTGAGTACACCCATCACATTTTTGTAAATATTTTATTATATCTTTTCATGTGACAACACTGAAGAAATGACACTTTGCTACAATGTAAAGTAGTGAGTGTACAGCTTGTAAAACAGTGTAAATTTGCTGTCCCCTCAAAATAACTCAACACACAGCCATTAATGTCTAAACCGCTGACAACAAAAGTGAGTAAACCCCTAAGTGAAAATGTCCATATTGGGCCCAAAGTGTCAATATTTTGTGTGGCCACCATTATTTTCCAGCACTGCCTTAACCCTCTTGGGCATTGAGTTCACCAGAGCTTCACAGGTTGCCACTGGAGTCCTCTTCCACTCCTCCATGATGACATCACGGAGCTGGTGGATGTTGGAGACCTTGTGCTCCTCCTCCTTCCGTTTGCAGATGCCCCACAGATGCTCAATAGGGTTTAGATCTGGAGACATGCTTGGCCAGTCCATCACCTGCACCCTCCGCTTCTTTAGCAAGACAGTGGTTGTCTTGGAGGTGTGTTTGGGGTCATTATCATGTTGGAATACTGTCCTGCGGCCCAGTCTTTGAAGGGAGGGGATCATGCTCTGCTTCAGTATGTCACAGTACATGTTGGCATTCATGGTTCCCTCAATGAACTGTAGCTCCCCAGTGACGGCAGCACTCATGCAGCCCCAGACCATGACACTCCCACCACCATGCTTGACTGTAGGCAAGACACACTTGTCTTCCTAACCCGGTTGCCACCACACACACTTGACACCATCTGAACCAAATAAGTTTATCTTGTTCTCATCAGACCACAGGACATGATTCCAGTAATCCATGTCCTTAGTCTTCTTCTTGTCTTCAGAAAACTGTTTGCGCGATTTCTTGTGCATAATCATTTTCTGGGACGACCATGCAGACCAATTTGATGCAGTGTGCGGCATATGGTCTAAACACTGACAGGCTAATCCCCCACCCCTTCAACCTCTGCAGCACTCATACATCTATTTCCCAAAGACATCATCTAGATATGACGCTGAGAACGTGCACTCAACTTCTTTTGTCGACCATGGCGAGGCCTGTTCTGAGTGGAACCTGTCCTGTTAAACTGCTGTATGGTCTTGGCCACCATGCTGCAGCTCAGTTTCAGGGTCTAGGAAATCTTCTTATAGCCTAGGCCATCTTTATGTAGAGCAATAATTCTTTTCAGATCCTCAGAGTTCTTTGCCATGAGGTGCCATGTTTAATTTCCAATGACCTGTATGTGAGAGTGAGAGCGATAACACCAAATTTAACACACCTGCTCCCCATTCACAGCTGAGCCTTGTACCATTTATGAGTCACATGACACCAAAGAGGGAAAATGCCTAATTGGGCCAAATTTGGACATATTCACTTAGGGGTGTACTCACTTTTGTTGCCAGCAATTTAAACATTAATGGCTGTGTGTTGAGTTATTTTGAGGGGACAGCAAATGTACACTGTTATACAAGCTGTACACTCACTACTTTACATAGAAAAAGTGTAGCAAAGTGTCATTCCTTTAGTGTTGTCACATGAAACGATTTAATAAAATATTTACAAAAATGTGAGGGGTGTACTCACTTTTGTGAGATACTGTAGCTGCTCACAAACATAGGAAGTAAAAGCGCTCATCCAGCCACTAAATGTGGCTACAATCTCCCAGCTTTGCTGAAGCCTCTAGCCCAAGGAGGACCTCACTAGGGTCCCTGCAGCAGATGCTTTTCAAAGTTATGTCCTTCGTCATCAGAGCCACACACGGCCCACACCTGCTTCTCATTGATGGGCTGATCATACAATTTTTAGCACCTGATCTAAGAAGAGCTCCCTGCAGCCCCCTTCCACGCCCCACATCACCACTGCAGCCGCTGCCTGTCTTCCCCGCCTTCTGACTCTGGGCACCATGCACGGGAGGGCACACAGCCATCCTCAGCACCCTCCTACCGAGAACTGTCATTAACCAGAAGGGGGGGCAGAAGGGGCACAGAGAGAGGACTAGGATACAAACCAATAGGGGGGATCCTGTGATAGGGACCACAGGGTGGATCCTCTGCTAGGACTGTGATAAGGACCAGTGGTGTATTTAGGATTTGTGCTACCCTAGGCCTGACTAAACTCATGCACCCCCTGATTTAAATATGACCCACCCTTCCTGTCAAGGCCACACCCCTTCCTATTAAAGACACGCCCTTTCATCTGTAAACCACACCCCTTCCTCTTTCAATTGATGGGCACAGTGGCTGCGTTTGATGGTACAGTGGTGGCGATTGATGGGTACAGTGGCTGCGTTTGATGGTACAGTGCTGGCAATTGATGGGCACAGTGGCTGCGTTTGATGGCACAGTGGCTGAATTTAATGGGCACAGTAGCAACAATTGATGGGCACAGTGGCTGCGTTTGATGGGCACAGTGGCGGCAATTGATGGGCACAGTGGCTGCGTTTGATGACACAGTGGCTGCGTTTGATGGCACAGTGGCTGCATTTGATTGGAAAAGTGGCTGCGTTTGATGGGCACAGTGGCGGCAATTGATGGCACAGTGGCAGCAATTGATGGCACGGTGGCGACAATTGATGGCACAGTGGCTGCGTTTGATGGGCACAGTGGCTGCGTTAGGGCACAGTGGTGGCAATTAATGGGCACAGTGGTGGCAATTGATGGGTACAGTGGCGGCAATTGATGGGCACAGTGGCTGTGTTTGATGGCACAGTGGCTGCGTTTCTTGGGCACAGTGGTGGCAATTGATAGGCACACTGGCTGCGTTTGATGGGCACAGTGGCTGCATTACTAAAGCTGCCTGGGTATACAAGTTTTTAAATTGGTCCTGACTCCTGGCTTGCTGTTTCACTCCATCTATATTATATAGATGGATTGAAACAGCGAGCCAGGAGTTAGGACCAATTTAAAAACCTGTATACCCAGGCAGCTTTAGTGTATATACATTCACTTGCTCTCATCAATTTGTACCTGAGGGTTCCCGCCGCTGCCCTCTCTCTCGCTCCTCCTCTGGTTACAGAGAGACCCATCCCGAGCTGGAGAGCATGCAGTGATGGTGTGCGGAGGTGGGTAGGCGGAGCATTAGGCTCCGGCTCCGCCTCCACCAGTTAAGTTATATGCAGTGCACCAGGTATGGCCATTGGCCAGTGACACTGAGTTAGTCATGGTCCGTTTTATGGGGGTGGCAGTCCCTCACCCCCCCCTCGGCCCAGTACGCGCCCATACTGCCAGTGCTGAGTGCCAATATATAGCAATGATATATAGCAAGGCAAGCCGGCCGCAGGAGGCTATATCTGAGCGGGACGTGGGGAGGACGGGTCGGCCTAGACCAAGACACTGATAAGGACCACAGGGGTGATGGATCCTCTAGTAGGACTGTGATAGGGACCACACAGGGGAACCTCTGGTAGGACTGTGATAGGGACCACACAGGGGAACCTCTGACAGGACTGTGATAGGGACCAGATGGAGGAACCTATGGTAGGGCTGCGATAGGGACCACAGGGGGTGAATCCCCTGCTAGGTCTGTGGTAGGGACAACAAGAGAGATCCTGTTCTAGGTCTGTTATAAGGACCACAGGGGGATCCTTTACTAGGTCTGTGATAGGGACCACAGGAGAGATCCTCTGCTACGACTGTGATAGGGACCACAGGAGAGATCCTCTGCTTCGACTGTGATAGGGACCACAGGGAGAATTCTCTGCTAGGACTGTGATAGGGACCACAGGGGGGATCCTCTGCTAGGGCTGTGATAGGGACCACAGGGGGGATCCTCTGCTAGGACTGTAATAGGGACCACAGGGGGATCCTCTGCTAGGACTGTAATAGGATTGACAGAGGAGACCCAGTGCTGGGACCCTGCTATGACTGACAGAGGATATCAAGTGCTGGGACTGACAGAGGGGATCCTGTGCTGCACACAAAGTGTTCCGGGTATACCAGAGCTTCTTTCCTGGCAGAACGCTGTTCTGGCACCTTTGTTGATGGACAATGACAGTGCGGCGAGTGGAGCTATTTTTCAGTTGGATCATATCACTGTGAGGTGCGTTATCCGATGCTGCCTCTGTAATTTTGGCCCATGGGCAGTGGCATACCAAGGGGGGAGGGAGTTGCGGGCCGCACCCAAGTGACACGCTTTGGCAGGGCCCAGGGCAACACTACTGCCCCAATGATCCCCTCCTCTCACATATGCAGGCTGTCTGAGTGGCTCTGAGCAGTCCCGGCTGTCTGACACAGCCGAGCAGAGTAAAGCCACCCCCCTCCTCTCTGTTTATGTGTATACAGGGGGAGGGGACCTGCTGTGCATGACCCATGCTGATCTGAGGTACTGAATGGGGGGTCTGTACTGAAGGGGAGGGCATCTGTGTAACCAGCAGGGGTTCCAGAAATGTTAGGGGGGGGTGTCTGTGTAACATGCAGGGGTCCAGAGGTGCAGGGTGCTGTGTAATGTAAAGGGGTCCTGAGGTCCAGGGTACTGTGTAATGTAAAGGGGTCCAGGGTGTTGTATAATGTAAAGGGGTGCAGGGTGCTGTGTAATGTAAAGGGGTGCAGGGTGCTGTGTAATGTAAAGGGGTGCAGGGTGCTGTGTAATGTAAAGGGGTCCAGAGGTGCAGGGTGCTGTGTAATGTACAGGGGCCCAGAGGTGCAGGGTGCTGTGTAATGTACAGGGGCCCAGAGGTGCACCTGTGGAGAGGGGTACACAGTAGTGACAAAGAGATATTGAAGGATGCAGAGGTATGCAGGGGGCACAGTGGGGTGTTTTTACATTTTAACGTGGGGGGGTGCCAGATATAGGATCCGCCTCAGGTGCCAAATTCCCTAGGTAAGCCCCTGCCCGCGGGGGGCTTCAGCCTCACTAGCAGCCCATAGTGGAGTGATATTCCCTAAATATTAGCTCTGCCTGCCCTCCATGTATCTCCTCTTTCATTGGACAGTTTCTTCTCTGTTTACCCACCCAAGGACATCTTGTAAATCTACAGAGGTGAGCAGAAAATTCTTAATCCTTTTTGTGTTAGACAACTTTGTGACCTGTTATTTAGACATGGTCTAGCATTGTAAAAGGCATGACGTTTTGTTTGAACTGCCCTTCACCATGGACATGCTGGAATATGTGGGGACTCACTCACATGTGCTTTGACTTCTGAAGAGCAATTCGCGTTTAGATCACTCTTCAGAGAGCATTTGAGTTGCAGTGAGGTGGCATTGCCACCACCCACTTTAACCCCTTAAACTCCACACTGCAAGCGATTGTTGGGTGCTTGCAGAGTACCACCATTCACTTGAATTGGGCCCCTTAGTACCAATTGAGCATCGTTTAAACACCACGGCCTACCTGAGTATTGTTGCTGACCATGTCCATCCCTTTATGACTACAGTGTCCCCATCTTCTGATGGCTCCTTCCAGCAGGATAATGCACCATGTCACAAAGCTCCAATCATCTCACCACTGGACAATGAGGTCACTGTACTCCAATGGCCTCCACACTCACCACATCTCATCCAATAGAGCATTTGGGATGTGGTGGAGATTGGCATCATTGGTGTGCAGCCGACAAATCTGCAGCAACTGTGTGATGCTATCATGTCACTATGGCGCAAAATCTCTGAGGAATGTTTCCAAAACCTTGTGGATCTATGCCACCAAGAATGAAGGCAAAAGGGGGTCCAACCCGGTACTAGCAAGGTGTACCTAATAGTGGCCAGTGAGTGTATGTGCTGTGTATAAATATATACACAGGCATGGGTGTTGCGCTTTAGGGTGCAAACCCTAATGCAATTGACTGCACATACCTATGGTCCTTAAGTAAGCAAAAAATTCAAATGAAAGCCCAAATCCAACTAACACCTTTAAAGTTGTTACAACAACAGTTGTGTTTTTTTATATATACAGTAAAACCTTGGATTGCGAGCATAATTCGTTCCGGAAACATGCTTGTAATCCAAAGCACTTGTATATCACAGCAAATTTCCCCATAAGAAATAATGGAAAGTTAAATGATTTGTTCCACAACCATTTATTCATAGGTCCTCCAGTTTATAGTCCATATAAAAAGATTATAGCAATGTGACCAGGTTGTGTAACCATAAAATGTCCATCCACAAATGGAAACCTCCACAAGGAGATTAGAAGCAAAGTCCAGCAGGAGCTATAGAGTATAAAAGAGAAGAGAGGCGTCTCTAATGCCTCGTACACACGATCGGACATTCCGACAACCAAATCAATGTTTTTTTTTCAAAGGATGTTGGCTAAAACTTGTCTTGCATACACACGGTCACACAAAGTTGGTCGGAAATTCAGAACGTCAAGAACGCGGTGACATACAACACATACGACGGCACTAGAAAAAGGAACTTCAATACCAAGTGCGCCACCCTTTGGGCTCCTTCCACTAATCTCATGTTGGTAGAAGTTCGGTGACAGACGATTCGTGCTTTTCAGCCTCGTGCTTTTCCGATCATTACTGCTCTTCAGTTTGCGCTTGTGGGTTCATATTTCTATTACGTATTTGATTCCCAGTGCGTTCTTGTCCGCTCGTTTCTGATTTTCAGCTCCGGCCTTTCTGTTTTTCAGTGCTTTCTGTTAGTTCGTTCTGACCAGCCGACCGTTTTGAAGCCATCAGGACCCTCACCCCCGACCAGAGAGTTTATAACTACCGTCTGACCAGAGCCAGAAGAGTGGTGGAGAGCATTTTCGGGATAATGGCCAGCCGGTTCCGCCTATTCCTTACGGCAATCAACATGGCGGAATATAAACTTAACCATATAATCCTTGCATGCTGCATTCTACACAACTATTTAAGGAGAAATTCAATGAACTATGTGGCCTCAGTTGTGCCTGAGGCCAGACTTCAAGAAGAAACCCTGATGGTGCTTGAAGCTGGCCGTCCTGGCTTGCCCCCCCCAAAGCGCCCGCAAAGTAAGACAGAAGTATGTTGAGTACTTTGCGGGTGGGAGGGCCATTGATATGCCAGAAACAGTTTAAGAAACATTTTTTCAACAATTTTTGAACTTAAACTGAAAGAAGATTTCCTTTGATTTACTGCCTGGGTTTCTTTTAGCTGTCACCTAGGTTCTCCAATGGGCTTTTCTTTTTGGACATTTTCTTCAATAGTACAAATGTAATTTATATGATACATGAGGTGACAATCTCTTATTCAGCAAACTATTATTATGTTGTGGGTCTGCTACACACACATTGTTGTTAATGTATGTAATGCATTACTGACAAAAATATTCATCATTTTTAGCACCATGAATTAATTTTGTGGAGTTATGAAAATGGCGTGATTGTGGCAAATTAGAAAGCACTGTGGGAGTTATTTACTAAAGGCAAATCCACTTTGCACTCCAACACTTAAAAGTGCACATGAAACTGCACTTGTAGTGCAAAGTGGATTTGTCTTTAGTAAATAACCCCCATTGTTACTGTAAACACCAACTTACTACAAAAATTGCTATTGAGAATTGAAAGAAGAAGCCACACATTGTTGAGTATAAAACATTTTACTCAAAGCACATTCACATGTGCGTTAGAAAAGGGTTTTTGTACGTCTTTGATGTATATATTTTTTTCACATTGTAAAGATCCTTTTTTTGGTTAAACAGGCATGTTTCAAAGCATAACATACACAATTTAGGAACTTACAAAGTTCAACTTTGATAAAGTGAAGGCAATATCAGACATTAGTATTTCCAAAATGTATTGATATTGCCTTCATCAGATGGGGGGATGTCACCCCTGTAAAAGCCAAATTTTGAAGATGCACACAAATTGGGACTTAAACTGGGGATTTTCCTCCTGATCCCATGCCTAATGTCAACATGTGCTAGCTCCCATCATGGGGGATCAATGGATGTGTTATGGGGGTGCAACCCCTTCCTCTCACCTAATTGAGTTGGGAAGAAGTAGTTGTACCCACAAAATGCATACATTGATATCCCCTGATGGCAGATAGCACATGTTGACACACTGTGTGCATCTTCAAAATTTGGCTTTTCAAATACTTTACAACTTTTTTTTTAAATTCAAAGATACACAATAAAAAGGTACAATTTGGTTGTTTTTTTATATTCTGCCTAAAACATCAATGATGTTCTTCATTTTTTTTGAACATCATTGATGTTTTCCTTTATATTTTCTAAATCACAATTGCACCCCATTCTCTCCCTGATGAGGATCTGGGCACTTTCACTGGTGAAATGAGATTCTTCTTCCACAACATCCACATCACCTAAAAGAAAAAAACATACCATGTATAATAAATATGCAGGCATCCATCTATTACCTGAAGCTGTGGTCTCAGACACTCACCCGTTGTGGTGACAATTTCGCCCACTTCATAAACCTCTCACTCCACGTCCTCTGCTTGTGGTGTGGAGATTTCCCCTTCTTTAGGAGGTGGGGGGTCCCTGGTGTCCTCAGATGTCCCGAGTCTTTTCTCCCCTATGTGAATAAAAAATAGGTATACTTAGCACACAGATATTGGAGGGCAGAAATAGGAATATGAAACATTGCTTGGAAGTGTTGTGCAATTGTCTGTTTTGGCAGGGTTCCAAGCTGAAGAACATTTTATTTCCTTTCTAAAGCTGAAATACTTCCCTTTTTTGTTAAAGTATCACACATCTAGAGACCCCTATAGTATCCACTGGAGCATCTGTGTGGGACACCCTAAAAAGTTTGTTCTGGTGTCCCACACTAGTGCTCCTGCATCCAGATGTGTAAACAGCTACTGAGTGTCCTCTCCCTACACTGAATTACGTTTACATTTCATTGTAGTTACAAACCCATCTAGACAATAAACTTATTTTAATACAAATAGGCATGAACAAATGTAGTTAAACTGTATCTACCAAAAACATCTTATTTAAAGTGGGCGAACGAACGATCTTTCCTACGACTGATTACTGTGCCCATGAACATGAAAGTAGCCATTTCAAAATGTACAACAGTACAGAAAAGCACATGGGGCAGCACGAATGTTAAAAAGAAGAATAGGAACAAAAATAAGAAAAGTTTCCTTTGGATCCTTGGATCGCCATACCCCAAAATTTCTGTGCAGACTCTTCACAACTTTAGGCACGATCTTGGCCTTTCTCACATTTGTGTTTGGGTAAGGTCCAGGCTTCCCGTCATAGTCAGCCCTCTTCAAGATGTCCACCTTCTCTACAAAGGACATATTTGAGGCCTTCAATCTCCTCCGGGATCGTGAGGTTCGGGGCTCCGGCCTTTCATCGTTGCTGCTCTCCTCTACATGCACCTATTGTCTCTCCGCCATGTGCTCTCCCACTGCGCCGAAAGAGAAGGGGCGGGGAATAGACTACAAAGAACGTCAGGGGTGGGCGGAGTTTCACGCATGCGCAGTGTATATAAAGCGTAACGCGTGTGCATCATACGTACGATCCGTGAGCAGAGGTCAAAGCAACGGAAGCGACGATCGTTATAACGAAGGTACAATTTTAAGTTGGTGCATCAGTGGCCTATACTGCTTATAGATTGAGGCCTATATTGGGTCAAGATTAGGAAAGTTTTGTCTGACATTAGGGTTTGTCTTGTGTTGTGTCTTGCAGAGAAAATGGATCTATTCAACGATGAGGACTTTATCCCCATATTCATTGATATGTACAGGGAGCTGCCCTGTCTGTGGCAGGTAAACCACCCGTTTTATAACAATAAACCAAAGACGAAGGCAGTGCTGGATCGATTACTGGAATTTGTGAAGCCTTTGATCCCCAATCCCTTATTTGAAGGCCCTAATTGGTGGCATGAGGAGCACTTATAATAGGGAGCGCAAGAAGGTCCAGGATTCCCTGACATCAGGAGCTGCAGCAGATGACATTTATGTACCCAGGCTGTGGTACTATGACAGACTGAATTTTCTGGCAGGCCAGACTGAACCCAGGCCAGCACTCTCCGGTCTTCCTTCAAGGCTTCCTCCCCCCCAGCTGAGGCTTACGATGACCAACCTGGGCCTTCCAGGCAGCAACATGTGGAGGAGCCCAGCTTGAGTCAGGTGTAGCATTCTTCAAAATATTTCTGTTTGTAAAATTATTGATGTTAAATATTAGACATGTGCAATTCGTTTCGTTTTGAATTCGTTTTTTAACTAATCTCGACAAATTCATTAATCCGTTTAATGAATTTTTCCGAATTTTCGTAAAATCGTGAATTTGAAAATTCGTACATTCGTAAATGCGTACATTCGTAAATTCGTCATTCGGAAATTCGTACATTCGGAAATTCAGAAATTCGTGAATTAGTAAATTAGTGAATTAGTGAATTTGTAAGTTTGTAAATTCGGAAATCTGAAATAATCATTAACTAATAACTTAACTATTACTAACTATTAAATTATAGGTATTGTAATTTCCTTTCAAATTTGGCTGTTAGTGAACGTAACACATACAAATTTTTCCGAAGTTACGAATTATCCAAATTAACGAATGCCGTATCCAAGCGGATGGAACGTAATGAATTAATAATAATAAATAACAATAATAATAATAAACACTTTTTATTATTATTATTTATTATTAATTTATTCCGTTCCATTTGTTTAGATGCAGCATTCGTTATTTCGGATAATTCGTAACTTCGGATAAATTCGTATTTGTTACGTTCACTAACAGCCAAATTTGAAAGGAAATTACAATACCTATAATTTAATAGTTAGTTACTATTTCAGATTTTCGAATTTTCGGGTTTATAGATTTTCACATTTCGAATTTACGAATGTACGAATGTGCGAATATACAAATTTACGAATGTACGAATTTACGAATGTATGAATTTACAAATGTACGAATGTGCGAATGTACGAATTTACGAGTGTACGAATGTACGAATTTACAAATGTATGAATTTACAAATGTGCAAATTTACGAATGTACGAATTTACGAATTGCATTCATAACGAATGACCCGAAAAACAAAAACAAAAATAAACGAATGAAACGAAAACGAACAAAGTTTTTGGCAGTGCACATGTCTATTAAATATATGTTAGTTTTGATAACTAATTTCTGATTTCACAAAGTGTTTTACATATCAATAGACAGTAGTGGCCACATGATTGGAACAAGAATGAAAAATGCTGGGGTCAGAATGATAGTCTTTTCTATTTACCGGTATTAACATTCAATTTGCAACAGTCATGAGCTGAAAATTGTGTGTGATTGATGAACCAAAAACTAAAACTATGTCCCTTTTTCCTACACAGGAAAGTCTCAGGCAGTAGGAGGACGTGGAAAGTGGCAGCCAGGAGGTGGCGGGGGTAAGTGGCAGTCAGGAGGTGTCCGGGCCCAGTAGCCTGCCCGAATCCCAAGTCCCTCCCCTCGGCCTTCCACAAAAAAGTGCCAGTAACCTGAAGGAGGCAGAAATTGGCCTATTTCTGAAGGCTACTGCGGCCCTCAGAACCCCCCCAGTGTTCAAGAGGACTATGCCTACATGACAGCCTGCAAAATGCTGGAATTGGAGGAGGGCCAACGCCTCTTATGTGAGAAAGTTATGTTACAAGCCCTAAATAAG
Organism: Aquarana catesbeiana; assembly: GCF_042186555.1. Classification (NCBI taxonomy): domain Eukaryota; kingdom Metazoa; phylum Chordata; class Amphibia; order Anura; family Ranidae; genus Aquarana; species Aquarana catesbeiana. The sequence goes on from NC_133329.1 coordinate 60,137,324, forward strand.
GGGTTGAGTGGCGAACTCACAAGCCAAAGCCACGTTTGTGAGTTCAACCATGGTCCTCCTCCTCCTCCAGGTCCTCCTCCTCCTCCTCCACCTCCTGGCACAACTTCAAAACCAGAGCCACAGCCTGGAAGGAAGCGTCTAAGGAAGACAAGAGAGTGATGGCCTGGGTTCAGTCTGGTCTGGCAAAAGACGCAGGCTGTTGTATGTCCACAGCCTTGGGACAGATATGTCATCTGCTGCTGTTCCTGATCTCTTGTAGTCCTGGACTGGATTGTGCTCACTATTATATGGACTCCTCAGGCCACCAATTTTGACTGTATAATAATTGATGTGTGTCCTGGGGTACAAAGGCTTTGCAAATCTCAGCAGTTTCTCCAGCGTTGCCTTCCTCTTTATTTTGTTATGACCCAGAATAAATGGCTATTTATTTTTCACAAAAACTTGGCTATGTGTTTTAGTTCAAAAAGGACAGTTTGTTTGTGAGTAGGCAGGTACATTTCAAAAATACAAGGTCAAATTAACAAGGGACACCAACCAACCTCCTTGAGGGAAAAAAATACAATATAATAATGGTGTTGTGGTAACTTGACACACAAAACAAGAAATAATATTATGGAGAGCACTAGAAAAAAATGCAGATCTTGATAAAAAAAAAACAAAAAAAATAAAAAAAAAACATTATGATGAAGATGTGATGAAAAATGAATATTATTTATGAGATCACGAGAAATAATAAAGAAATCAGTTTGTGAGAACTCTGTGTGAATATGAGCAGCAAAACAACTTCATTCTTGTGGCTAAAGAAGAAGAAGAATGCATTATATTATGCTAGGCGCAAAATCTTACTGGTATGGAAACTAGCAGAGCCTCCTACTTTGGCATCATGGAGAAGGTCGGTGAACATGGTACTTCCCCTATATAGGTTGACATATGAAAGTAGGCAATGCCCAGGGAAGTTCGATAAAATCTGGTCCTCTTGGATAGACGCCTCTGGGGTCCCTGAGCCCCCTGATCCATAATTGGTATGCTGTGAAACTTATTGGAGGACATCCTATATCTCGTTGCCTACTCCTCTTGTGCTCGTCCCCTCTCGCCCCCCCTCCCTCTCTCTCGTTCCCCCCCCCCTCACCCCCCCCTCCTCTCCTCCCCCCCTCCCCCTTTCTCTCCTCCCCCTCCGTATCAGGCTGGATTGAAACTGGTTACTTACATAATTTTATCTACGATGGTATAATACTATAATGTAATAAGGGGTATTGTTCTGTGATATTTCTGTCATCTGTGTAACTGGAATATCTGATAAACAGAGACTATAGTTTGAAGGTAGATTTCACTGCTATTATCCTTTCTACTTTGATGGTACTAAATTATCTTGTAATGTGATGCTGATTTGTTCAATAAAAAATTTTCTGTTAAAAAAAAAGAAGAAGAAGAAGAAGAAAAATTGCAGCGTGACCAATGTGTTATCTCCATTACGAACGGTAGTTTTACCAGACCGAGCGCTTCTGTCTCGTAATTTATTCTGAGCATGCGTGGCACTTTGTGTGTCGAAATTGTGTACACACAATAGGAATTTACGCAAACGGATTTTGTTGTCGGAAAATTTGAGAACCAGATCTCAAATTTTGTGCGACGATAATTCCAATGGAAACTGTCCGATAGAGCCTACACACGGTCGGAATTTCTGACAAAAGGCTCCCATCGAACATTTTCAGTCGGAAAATCCGACTGTGTGTATGGGGCATTAGTGTAGCTATATGTTGCTAAATGTTGTGCCCTCATTAAATGTAACCATATTGCTACACTTAGGCCTCATGTACACTGCTGCTGGTAAACGGACGTTCAGAGGCAGTTGGCTGCTTTTTTCAGCTGCCCCTGAACTCGTCCAATGTTGTCTTATGTGTACATGTACACAGGTTCGTTTAATGGTTTTTAGGCAGTTGTGTTTATAGGCTTTTCTTTGAAGGCAAAAAAATTAGTTCAGTCGCCGTAAGTTTCCGACGTTTCAGACGCTAAATGCGGTACCGGCGTTTTGCCATGATTTAGTTTATAAG